>NW_024058704.1:0-20191 GCF_016432855.1 Salvelinus namaycush
TCTGCAGAACGCATCACCGGGGGCAAACTACCTGCCCTCCAGGACACCTACACCACCCGATGTCACAGGAAGGCCATAAAGATCATCAAGGACAACAACCACCCGAGCCACTGCCTGTTCACCCCGCTATCATCCAGAAGGCGAGGTCAGTACAGGTGCATCAAAGCAGGGACCGAGAGACTGAAAAACAGCTTCTATCTCAAGGCCATCAGACTGTTAAACAGCCACCACTAACATTTAGCGGCCGCTGCCAACATACTGACTCAACTCCAGCCACTAATAGAGACAGTAGATCTAGCTGGCCTGTCATAATATAATAGAGACAGTAGATCTAGCTGGCCTGTCATAATATAATAGATACTGTAGATCTAGCTGGTCTGTCATAATATAATAGAGACATTAGATCTAGCTGGTCTGTCATAATATAATAGAGACAGTAGATCTAGCTGGTCTGTCATAATATAATAGAGCCATTAGATCTAGCTGGTCTGTCGTAATGTAATAGAGCCATTAGATCTAGCTGGTCTGTCGTAATGTAATAGAGACAGTAGATCTAGCTGGTCTGTCATTATATAATAGAGACAGTAGATCTAGCTGGTCTGTCATAATATAATAGAGACATTAGATCTTGCTGGTCTGTCATAATATAATAGAGAGAGTATATCTAGCTGGTCTGTCATAATATAATAGAGACATTAGATCTAGCTGGTCTGTCATAATGTAATAGAGACATTAGATCTAGCTGGTCTGTCATAATATAATAGAGACAGTATATCTAGCTGTCCTGTTGTAATATAATAGATACTGTAGATCTAGCTGGTCTGTCATAATATAATAGAGACATTAGATCTAGCTGGCCTGTCATAATATAATAGATACTGTAGATCTAGCTGGTCTGTCATAATGTAATAGAGACATTAGACCTAGCTGGTCTGTCATAATATAATAGAGACAGTTATCTAGCTGGTCTGTCATAATATAATAGAGACAGTAGATCTAGCTGGTCTGTCATAATATAATAGAGACAGTAGATCTTGCTGGTCTGTCATAATATAATAGATACTGTAGATCTAGCTGGTCTGTCATAATGTAATAGAGACATTAGATCTAGCTGGTCTGTCATAATATAATAGAGACAGTATATCTAGCGGGTCTGTCATAATATAATAGAGACAGTAGATCTAGCTGGTCTTTCATAATATAATAGAGACAGTAGATCTAGCTGGTCTGTCATAATATAATAGATACTGTAGATCTAGCTGGTCTGTCATAATATAATAGAGACAGTAGATCTACCTGGTCTGTCATAATATAATAGAGACTAGATCTAGCTGGTCTGTCATAAAATAATAGAGACAGTAGATCTAGCTGGTTTGTCATAATATAATAGAGACAATAGATCTAGCTGGGCTGTCATTATATAATAGAGACAGTAAATCTAGCTGGTCTGTCATAATATAATAGAGCCATTAGATCTAGCTGGTCTGTCATAATGTAATAGAGACATTAGATCTAGCTGGTCTGTCATAATATAATAGAGACATTCGATCTAGCTGGTCTGTCATGATATAATAGAGACAGTAGATATAGCTGGTCTTTCATAATATAATAGAGACAGTAGATCTAGCTGGTCTGTCATAATATAATAGATACTGTAGATCTAGCTGGTCTGTCATAATATAATAGAGACAGTAGATCTAGCTGGTCTGTCATAATATAATAGAGACATTCGATCTAGCTGGTCTGTCATGATATAATAGAGACAGTAGATATAGCTGGTCTTTCATAATATAATAGAGACAGTAGATCTAGCTGGTCTGTCATAATATAATAGATACTGTAGATCTAGCTGGTCTGTCATAATATAATAGAGACAGTAGATCTAGCTGGTCTGTCATAATATAATAGAGACATTAGATCTAGCTGGTCTGTCATAATGTAATAGAGACATTAGATCTAGCTGGTCTGTCATAATATAATAGAGACAGTAGATCTAGCTGGCCTGTCATAATATAATAGATACTGTAGATCTAGCTGGTCTGTCATAATATAATAGATACTGTAGATCTAGCTGGTCTGTCATAATATTATAGAGACAGTAGATCTACCTGGTCTGTCATAATATAATAGAGACTAGATCTAGCTGGTCTGTCATAAAATAATAGAGACAGTAGATCTAGCTGGTTTGTCATAATATAATAGAGACAATAGATCTAGCTGGGCTGTCATTATATAATAGAGACAGTAAATCTAGCTGGTCTGTCATAATATAATAGAGCCATTAGATCTAGCTGGTCTGTCGTAATGTAATAGAGACATTAGATCTAGCTGGTCTGTCATAATATAATAGAGACAGTAGATCTAGCTGGTCTGTCATAATATAATAGAGACATTAGATCTAGCTGGTCTGTCATAATATAATAGAGGCAGTAGATCTAGCTGGTCTGTCATTATATAATAGAGACAGTAGATCTAGCTGGTCTGTCATAATATAATAGAGACATTAGATCTTGCTGGTCTGTCATAATATAATAGAGAGAGTATATCTAGCTGGTCTGTCATAATATAATAGAGACATTAGATCTAGCTGGTCTGTCATAATGTAATAGAGACATTAGATCTAGCTGGTCTGTCATAATATAATAGAGACAGTAGATCTAGCTGTCCTGTTGTAATATAATAGATACTGTAGATCTAGCTGGTCTGTCATAATATAATAGAGACATTAGATCTAGCTGGCCTGTCATAATATAATAGATACTGTAGATCTAGCTGGTCTGTCATAATGTAATAGAGACATTAGACCTAGCTGGTCTGTCATAATATAATAGAGACAGTTATCTAGCTGGTCTGTCATAATAGAATAGAGACAGTAGATCTAGCTGGTCTGTCATAATATAATAGAGACAGTAGATCTTGCTGGTCTGTCATAATATAATAGATACTGTAGATCTAGCTGTTCTGTCATTATATAATAGAGACAGTAGATCTAGCTGATCTGTCATAATATAATAGAGACAGTAGATCTAGCTGGTCTGTCATAATGTTGACCTCCCGGGTGGCGCAGTGGTCTAGGGCACTGCATCGCAGTGCTAGCTGCGCCACCAGAGTCTCTGGGTTCGCGCCCAGGCTGGGCTGGGTTCGCGCCCAGGCTCTGTCGCAGCCGGCCGCAACCGGGAGGTCCGTGGGGCGACGCACAATTGGCATAGCGTCGTCCGGGTTAGGGAGGGTTTGGCCGGTAGGGATATCCTTGTCTCAGTATGTAAAAAAAAATAATAATAAAAAAAAAATGTTATAAAATGTATGCACTCTACTGTAAGTCGCTCTGGATAAGAGCGTCTGCTAAATGACTAAATGTAATGTAAATGTAATAATATAATAGAGACATTTGATCTAGCTGGTCTGTCATGATATAATAGAGACAGTAGATCTAGCTGGTCTTTCATAATATAATAGAGACAGTAGATCTAGCTGGTCTGTCATAATATAATAGAGACAGTAGATCTAGCTGGTCTGTCATAATGTAATAGAGACATTAGATCTAGCTGGTCTGTCATAATATAATAGAGACAGTATATCTAGCGGGTCTGTCATAATATAATAGAGACAGTAGATCTAGCTGGTCTGTCATAATATAATAGAGACAGTAGATCTTGGTTGTCTATCATAATATAATAGATACTGTAGATCTAGCTGGTCTGTCATAATATAATAGAGACAGTAGATCTAGCTGGTCTGTCATAACATAATAGAGACATTCGATCTAGCTGGTCTGTCATGATATAATAGAGACAGTAGATATAGCTGGTCTTTCATAATATAATAGAGACAGTAGATCTAGCTGGTCTGTCATAATATAATAGATACTGTAGATCTAGCTGGTCTGTCATAATATAATAGAGACAGTAGATCTAGCTGGTCTGTCATAATATAATAGAGACATTAGATCTAGCTGGTCTGTCATAATGTAATAGAGACATTAGATCTAGCTGGTCTGTCATAATATAATAGAGACAGTAGATCTAGCTGGCCTGTCATAATATAATAGATACTGTAGATCTAGCTGGTCTGTCATAATATAATAGAGACATTAGATCTAGCTGGTCTGTCATAATATAATAGAGACAGTAGATCTAGCTGGCCTGTCATAATATAATAGAGACAGTAGATCTAGCTGGTCTGTCATAATATAATAGATACTGTAGATCTAGCTGGTCTGTCATAATATTATAGAGACAGTATATCTAGCTGAACTGTCATAATATAATAGAGACAGTAAATCTACCTGGTCTGTCATAATATAATAGAGACTAGATCTAGCTGGTCTGTCATAAAATAATAGAGACAGTAGATCTAGCTGGTTTGTCATAATATAATAGAGACATTAGATCTAGCTGGTCTGTCGTAATGTAATAGAGACATTAGATCTAGCTGGTCTGTCATAATATAATAGAGACAGTAGATCTAGCTGGTCTGTCATAATATAAAAGAGACATTAGATCTAGCTGGTCTGTCATAATGTAATAGATACATTAGATCTAGCTGGTCTGTCATAATATAATAGAGGCAGTAGATCTAGCTGGTCTGTCATTATATAATAGAGACAGTAGATCTAGCTGGTCTGTCATAATATAATAGAGACATTAGATCTCGCTGGTCTGTCATAATATAATAGAGAGAGTATATCTAGCTGGTCTGTCATAATATAATAGAGACAGTAGATCTAGCTGGTCTGTCATAATATAATAGAGACAGTATATCTAGCTGGTCTGTCATAAAATAATAGAGACAGTATATCTAGCTGGTCTGTCATAATATAATAGAGACAGTAGATCTCGCTGGTCTGTCATAATATAATAGATACTGTACATCTAGCTGGTCTGTCATAATATAATAGAGACATTAGATCTAGCTGGTCTGTCATAATATAATAGAGACAGTATATCTAGCTGGTCTGTCATAATATAATAGAGGCAGTAGATCTAGCTGGTCTGTCATTGTATAATAGAGACAGTGGATCTAGCTGGTCTGTCAAAATATAATAGAGACATTAGATCTAGCTGGTCTGTCATAATATAATAGAGACAATATATCTAGCTGGTCTGTCATAATATAATAGAGACAGTAGATCTAGCTGGTATGTCATAATATAATAGATACTGTACATCTAGCTGCTCTGTCATAATATAATAGAGGCAAAAGATCTAGCTGGTCTGTCATAATATAATAGAGACATTAGATCTAGCTGGTCTGTCATAATGTAATAGAGACATTAGATCTAGCTGGTCTGTCATAATGTTGACCTCCCGGGTGGCGCAGTGGTCTAGGGCACTGCTTCGCTCTGGGTTCGCGCCCAGGCTGGGCTGGGTTCGCGCCCAGGCTCTGTCGCAGCCGGCCGCAACCGGGAGGTCCGTGGGGCGACGCACAATTGGCATAGCGTCGTCCGGGTTAGGGAGGTTTTGGCCGGTAGGGATATCCTTGTCTCAGTATGTAAAAAAATAATAATAATTAAAAAAAAATGTAATAAAATGTATGCACTCTACTGTAAGTCGCTCTGGATAAGAGCGTCTGCTAAATGACTAAATGTAATGTAAATGTAATAATATAATAGAGACATTCGATCTAGCTGGTCTGTCATGATATAATAGAGACAGTAGATCTAGCTGGTCTTTCATAATATAATAGAGACAGTAGATCTAGCTGGTCTGTCATAATGTAATAGAGACATTAGATCTAGCTGGTCTGTCATAATATAATAGAGACAGTAGATCTAGCTGGTCTTTCATAATATAATAGATACAGTAGATCTAGCTGGTCTGTCATAATATAATAGAGACAGTAGATCTAGCTGGCCTGTCATAATATAATAGAGACAGTAGATCTAGCTGGTCTGTCATAATATAATAGATACTGTAGATCTAGCTGGTCTGTCATAATATTATAGAGACAGTATATCTAGCTGAACTGTCATAATATAATAGAGACAGTAAATCTACCTGGTCTGTCATAATATAATAGAGACTAGATCTAGCTGGTCTGTCATAAAATAATAGAGACAGTAGATCTAGCTGGTTTGTCATAATATAATAGAGACAATAGATCTAGCTGGGCTGTCATTATATAATAGAGACAGTAAATCTAGCTGGTCTGTCATAATATAATAGAGCCATTAGATCTAGCTGGTCTGTCATAATGTAATAGAGACATTAGATCTAGCTGGTCTGTCATAATATAATAGAGACAGTAGATCTAGCTGGTCTGTCATAATATAATAGAGACATTAGATCTAGCTGGTCTGTCATAATGTAATAGAGACATTAGATCTAGCTGGTCTGTCATAATATAATAGAGGCAGTAGATCTAGCTGGTCTGTCATAATATAATAGAGACATTAGATCAATTTTCAATCAATTTTATTTTATATAGCCCTTCGTACATCAGCTAATATCTCGAAGTGCTGTACAGAAACCCAGCCTAAAACCCCAAACAGCTAGTAATGCAGGTGTAGAAGCACGGTGGCTAGGAAAAACTCCCTAGAAAGGCCAAAACCTAGGAAGAAACCTAGAGAGGAACCAGGCTATGAGGGGTGGCCAGTCCTCTTCTGGCTGTGCCGGGTGGAGATTATAACAAAACTATGCCAAGATGTTCAAAAATGTTCATAAGTGACAAGCATGGTCAAATAATAATCATGAATAATTTTCAGTTGGCTTTTCATAGCTGATCATTAAGAGTTGAAAAACAACAGGTCTGGGACAGGTGGCGGTTCCATAACCGCAGGCAGAACAGCTGAAACTGGAATAGCAGCAAGGCCAGGCGGACTGGGGACAGCAAGGAGTCACCACGGGCGGCAGTCCCGACGCATGGTCCTAGGGCCCAGGTCCTCCGAGAGAAAGAAAGAGAGAAGGAGAAAATTAGAGAGAGCCAAGATTTTCAAAATGTTCATAAATGACAAGCATGGTCAAATAATAATCAGGAATAAATCTCAGTTGGCTTTTCATAGCCGATCATTAAGAGTTGAAAACAGCAGGTCTGGGACAGGTAGGGGTTCCATAACCGCAGGCAGAACAGTTGAAACTGGAATAGCAGCAAGGCCAGGCGGACTGGGGACAGCAAGGAGTCACCACAGCCGGTAGTCCCGACGTATGGTCCTAGGGCTCAGGTCCTCCGAGAGAAAGAAAGAGAGAAGGAGAAAATTAGAGAGAGCCAAGATTTTCAAAATGTTCATAAATGACAAGCATGGTCAAATAATAATCAGGAATAAATCTCAGTTGGCTTTTCATAGCCGATCATTAAGAGTTGAAAACAGCAGGTCTGGGACAGGTAGGGGTTCCGTAACCGCAGGCAGAACAGTTGAAACTGGAATAGCAGCAAGGCCAGGCGGACTGGGGACAGCAAGGTGTCATCATGCCCGGTAGTCCTGACGTATGGTCCTAGGGCTCAGGTTCTCAGAGAGAAAGAGAGAACGAGAGAATTAGAGAGAGCATACTTAAATTCACACAGGACACTGGATAAGACAGGAGAAGTACTCCAGGTATAACCAACTGACCCTAGCCCCCCGACACATAAACTACTGCAGCATAAATACTGGAGGCTGAGACAGGAGCGGTCAGGAGACACTGTGGCCCCATCCGAAGAAACCCCCGGACAGGGCCAAACAGGAAGGATATAACCCCACCCACTTTGCCAAAGCACAGCCCCCGCACCACTAGAGGGATATCCTCAACCACCAACTTACAATCCTGAGACAAGGCCGAGTATAGCCCACAAAGATCTCCACCACAGCACAAACCAAGGGGGGGCGCCAACCCAGACAGGAAGATCACGTCAGTAACTCAACCCACTCAAGTGACGCACCCCTCCTAGGGACGGCATGAAAGAGCACCAGCAAGCCAGTGACTCAGCCCCTGTAACAGGGTTAGAGGCAGAGAATCCCAGTGGAGAGAGGGGAACCGGCCTGGCAGAGACAGCAAGGGCGGTTCGTTGCTCCAGAGCCTTTCCGTTCACCTTCACACTCCTGGGCCAGACTACACTCAATCATATGACCTACTGAAGAGATAAGTCTTCAGTAAAGACTTAAAGGTTGAGACCGAGTCTGCGTCTCTCACATGGGTAGGCAGACTGTTCCATAAAAATGGAGATCTATAGGAGAAAGCCCTGCCTCCCGCTGTTTGCTTAGAAATTCTAGGGACAATTAGGAGGCCTGCGTCTTGTGACCGTAGCGTACGTATTGGTATGTACGGCAGGACCAACTCGGAAAGATAGGTAGGAGCAAGCCCATGTAACGCTTTATAGGTTAACAGTAAAACCTTGAAATCAGCCCTTGCCTTAACAGGAAGCCAGTGTAGGGAAGCTAGCACTGGAGTAATATGATCAAATTTCTTGGTTCTAGTCAGGATTCTAGCAGCCGTATTTAGCACTAACTGAAGTTTATTTAGTGCTTTATCCGTGTAGCCGGAAAGTAGAGCATTGCAGTAGTCTAACCTAGAAGTAACAAATGCATGGATTAATTTTTCTGCATCATTTTTGGACAGAAAATTTCTGATTTTTGCAATGTTACGTAGATGGAAAAAAGCTGTCCTTGAAATAGTCTTGATATGTTCGTCAAAAGAGAGATCAGGGTCAAGAGTAACGCCGAGGTCCTTCACAGTTTTATTTGAGACGACTTTACAACCATCAAGATGAATTGTCAGATTTAACAGAAGATCTCTTTGTTTCTTGGGACCTAGAACAAGCATCTCTGTTTTGTCCGAGTTTAAAAGTAGAAAGTTTTCAGCCATCCACTTCCTTATGTCTGAAACACAGGCTTCTAGCGAGGGCAATTTTGGGGCTTCACCATGTTTCATTGAAATGTACAGCTGTGTGTCATCCGCATAGCAGTGAAAGTTAACATTATGTTTTCGAATAACATCCCCAAGAGGTAAAATATATAGTGAAAACAATAGTGGTCCTAAAACGGAACCTTGAGGACCACCGAAATGTACAGTTGATTTGTCAGAGGACAGACCATTCACAGAGACAAACTGATATCTTTCCGACAGGTAAGATCTAAACCAGGCCAGAACTTGTCCGTGTAGACCAATTTGGGTTTCCAGTCTCTCCAAAAGAATGTGGTGATCGATGGTGTCAAAGGCAGCACTAAGGTCTAGTAGCACGAGGACAGATGCAGAGCCTCGGTCTGACGCCATTAAAAGGTCATTTACCACCTTCACAAGTGCAGTCTCAGTGCTATGATGGGGTCTAAAACCAGACTGAAGCATTTCGTACACATTGTTTGTCTTCAGAAAGGCAGTGAGTTGCTGCGCAACAGCTTTTTCTAAAATTTTTGAGAGGAATGGAAGATTCGATATAGGCCGATAGTTTTTTATATTTTCCGGGTCAAGGTTTGGCTTTTTCAAGAGAGGCTTTATCACTGCCACTTTTAGTGAGTTTGGTACACATCCAGTGGATAGAGAGCTGTTTATTATGTTCAACATAGGAGGGCCAAGCACAGGAAGCAGCTCCTTCAGCAGTTTAGTAGGAATAGGATCCAGTATGCAGCTTGAAGGTTTAGAGGCCATGATTATTTTCATCATTGTGTCAAGAGATATAGTACTAAAACACTTAAGTGTCTCTCCCGATCCCAGGCCCTCGCAGAGCTGTGCAGATCCAGGACAGCTAAGCCCTGGAGGAATACGCAGATTCAAAGAGGAGTCCGTAATTTGCTTTCTAATGGTCATGATCTTTTCCTCAAAGAAGTTCATGAATTTATTACTGCTGAAGTGAAAGCCATCCTCTCTTGGGGAATGCTGCTTTTTAGTTAGCTTTGCAACAGTATCAAAAAGAAATTTTGGATTGTTCTTATTTTCCTCGATTAAGTTGGAAAAGTAGGATGATCGAGCAGCAGTGAGGGCTCTTCGGTACTGCACGGTACTGTCTTTCCAAGCTAGTCGGAAGACTTCCAGTTTGGTGTGGCGCCATTTCCGTTCCAATTTCCTGGAAGCTTGCTTCAAAGCTCGGGTATTTTCTGTATACCAGGGAGCTAGTTTCTTATGACAAATGTTTTTCGTTTTTAGGGGTGCAACTGCATCTAGGGTATTGCGCAAGGTTAAATTGAGTTCCTCAGTTAAGTGGTTAACTGATTTTTGTCCTCTGACGTCCTTGGGTAGGCAGAAGGAGTCTGGAAGGGCATCAAGGAATTTTTGTGTTGTCTGAGAATTTATAGCACGACTTTTGATGCTTCTTGGTTGCGGTCTGAGCAGATTATTTGTTGCGATTGCAAACGTAATAAAATGGTGGTCCGATAGTCCAGGATTATGTGGAAAAACATTAAGATCTACAACATTTATTCCATGGGACAAAACTAGGTCCAGAGTATGACTGTGGCAGTGAGTAGGTCCAGAGACATGTTGGACAAAACCCACTGAGTCGATGATGGCTCCGAAAGACTTTTGGAGTGGGTCTGTGGACTTCTCCATGTGAATATTAAAATCACCAAAAATTAGAATATGATCTGCTATGACTACAAGGTCTGATAGGAATTCAGGAAACTCAGAGAGGAATGCTGTATATGGCCCAGGAGGCCTGTAAACAGTAGCTATAAAAAGTGATTGAGTAGGCTGCATAGATTTCATGACTAGAAGCTCAAAAGACGAAAACGCCATTTTTTTTTTTGTAAATTGAAATTTGCTATCGTAAATGTTAGCAACACCTCCGCCTTTGCGGGATGCACGGGGGATATGGTCACTAGTGTAACCAGGAGGTGAGGCCTCATTTAACACAGTAAATTCATCAGGCTTAAGCCATGTTTCAGTCAGGCCAATCACATCAAGATTATGATCAGTGATTAGTTCATTGACTATGACTGCCTTTGAAGTGAGGGATCTAACATTAAGTAACCCTATTTTGAGATGTGAGGTATCACGATCTCTTTCAATAATGGCAGGAATGGAGGAGGTCTTTATCCTAATAAGATTGCTAAGGCGAACACCGCCATGTTTAGTTTTGCCCAACCTAGGTCGAGGCACAGACACAGTCTCAATGGGTATGGCTGAGCTGACTACACTGACTGTGCTATTGGCAGACTCCACTAAGCTGGCAGGTTGGCTAACAGCCTGCTGCCTGGCCTGCACCCTATTTCATTGTGGGGCTAGAGGAGTTAGAGCCCTATCTATGTTGGTAGATAAGATGAGAGCACCCCTCCAGCTAGGATGGAGTCCGTCACTCCTCAGCAGGTCAGGCTTGGTCCTGTTTGTGGGTGAGTCCCAGAAAGAGGGCCAATTATCTACAAATTCTATCTTTTGGGAGGGGCAGAAAACAGTTTTCAACCAGCGATTGAGTGCTGAGACTCTGCTGTAGAGCTCGTCACTCCCCCTAACTGGGAGGGGGCCAGAGACAATTACTCGATGCCGACACATCTTTCTAGCTGATTTACACGCTGAAGCTATGTTGCACTTGGTGACCTCTGACTGTTTCATTCTAACATCGTTGGTGCCGACGTGGATAACAATATCTCTATACTCTCTACACTCGCCAGATTTAGCTTTAGCCAGCACCATCTTTAGATTAGCCTTAACGTCGGTAGCCCTGCCCCCTGGTAAACAGTGTATGATCGCTGGGTGATTCGTTTTAAGTCTAATACTGCGGGTAATGGAGTCGCCAATGACTAGGGTTTTCAATTTGTCAGAGCTAATGGTGGGAGCCTTCGGCGTCTCAGACCCCGTAACGGGAGGAGTAGAGACAAGAGAAGACTCAGACTCAGACTCCGACTCGCTACATAATGGGGAGAACCGGTTGAAAGTTTCTGTCGGCTGAATGAGCGACACCGGTTGAGCATTCCAACAGCATTTCCCTCCAGAAGCCATGAGAAAGTTGTCCGGCTGCGGGGACTGTGCGGGGGGGTTTATACTAACGTTACTATCTGTACTTACTGGTGGCACAGACGCTGTTTCTTCCTTTCCTACACTGAAATTACCCTTGCCTAACGATTGCGTCTGAAGCTGGGCTTGTAGCACAGCTATTCTCGCCGTAAGGCGATCGTTCTCCTGTATATTATGAGTACAGCGACTGCAATTAGAAGACATCATGTTAATGTTACTACTTAGCTTCGGCTGTTGAAGGTGTTGACGAACCATGTCCAGATAAAGCGTCCGGAGTGAAAAAGTTGAATGAGGGAAAAAAGTTGCGATGGAAAAACTAAAAATATAAACGGTAATTAAAAAACAAAAACAAAAAAAAAAAAAGTAAAGTTGTCAGCTAGCAAAGTAAAGTAAAGTTGGCAGCAAAACGCCTGCAGATTCAACAGGAAGTGACGTTACCACACACCGCAAGAGTTCACTCTATAAAATAATTCCACTGGTCTGTCATAATATAATAGAGACAGTAGATCTCGCTGGTCTGTCATAATATAATAGAGAGAGTATATCTAGCTGGTCTGTCATAATATAATAGAGAGAGTATATCTAGCTGGTCTGTCATAATATAATAGAGACAGTAGATCTAGCTGGTCTGTCATAATATAATAGAGACAGTATATCTAGCTGGTCTGTCATAAAATAATAGAGACAGTATATCTAGCTGGTCTGTCATAATATAATAGAGACAGTAGATCTCGCTGGTCTGTCATAATATAATAGATACTGTACATCTAGCTGGTCTGTCATAATATAATAGAGACATTAGATCTAGCTGGTCTGTCATAATATAATAGAGACAGTATATCTAGCTGGTCTGTCATAATATAATAGAGGCAGTAGATCTAGCTGGTCTGTCATTGTATAATAGAGACAGTATATCTAGCTGGTCTGTCATAATATAATAGAGACAGTATATCTAGCTGAACTGTCATAATATAATAGAGACAGTAGATCTACCTGGTCTGTCATAATATAATAGAGACAGTATATCTAGCTGGTCTGTCATAAAATAATAGAGACAGTAGATCTAGCTGGTCTGTCATAATATAATAGATACTGTAGATCTAGCTGGTCTGTCATAATATAATAGAGGCAGTAGATCTAGCTGGTCTGTCATTGTATAATAGAGACAGTAGATCTAGCTGGTTTGTCATAATATAATAGAGACATTAGATCTAGCTGGTCTGTCATAAAATAATAGAGACAGTATATCTAGCTGGTCTGTCATAATATAACAGAGACAGTAGATCTAGCTGGTCTGTCATAATATAATAGATACTGCACATCTAGCTGCTCTGTCATAATATAATAGAGGCAGTAGATCTAGCTGGTCTGTCATTGTATAATAGAGAGTAGATCTAGCTGGTCTGTCATAATATAATAGAGACAGTAGATCTAGCTGGTCTGTCATAATATAATAGAGACAGTAGATCTAGCTGGTCTGTCATAATATAATAGAGGCAGTAGATCTAGCTGGTCTGTCATAATATAATAGATACTGTAGATCTAGCTGGTCTGTCATAATATAATAGAGACATTAGATCTAGCTGGTCTGTCATAATATAATAGAGACAATATATCTATCTGGTCTGTCATAATATAATAGAGACAGTAGATCTAGCTGGTATGTCATAATATAATAGATACTGTACATCTAGCTGCTCTGTCATAATATAATAGAGGCAAAAGATCTAGCTGGTCTGTCATTGTATAATAGAGACAGTAGATCTAGCTGGTCTGTCATAATATAATAGAGACATTAGATCTAGCTGGTCTGTCATTGTATAATAGAGAGTAGATCTAGCTGGTCTGTCATAATATAATAGAGACAGTAGATCTAGCTGGTCTGTCATAATGTAATAGAGACAGTAGATCTAGCTGGTCTGTCATAATATAATAGAGACATTCGATCTAGCTGGTCTGTCATAATATAATAGAGACAGTAGATCTAGCTGGTCTGTCATAATATAATAGAGACAGTAGATCTAGCTGGTCAGTCATAATATAATAGAGGCAGTAGATCTAGCTGGTCTGTCATAATATAATAGATACTGTAGATCTAGCTGGTCTGTCATAATATAATAGAGACATTAGATCTAGCTGGTCTGTCATAATATAATAGAGACAATATATCTAGCTGGTCTGTCATAATATAATAGAGACAGTAGATCTAGCTGGTATGTCATAATATAATAGATACTGTACATCTAGCTGCTCTGTCATAATATAATAGAGGCAAAAGATCTAGCTGGTCTGTCATTGTATAATAGAGACAGTAGATCTAGCTGGTCTGTCATAATATAATAGAGACATTAGATCTAGCTGGTCTGTCATAATATAATAGAGACAGTATATCTAGCTGGTCTGTCATAATATAACAGAGACAGTAGATCTAGCTGGTCTGTCATAATATAATAGATACTGCACATCTAGCTGCTCTGTCATAATATAATAGAGGCAGTAGATCTAGCTGGTCTGTCATTGTATAATAGAGAGTAGATCTAGCTGGTCTGTCATAATATAATAGAGACATTAGATCTAGCTGGTCTGTCATAATATAATAGAGACAGTAGATCTAGCTGGTCTGTCATAATATAATAGAGACAGTAGATCTAGCTGGCCTGACATAATATAATAGATACTGTAGATCTATCTGGTCTGTCATAATATAATAGAGACAGTAGATCTAGCTGGTCTGTCATAATATAATAGAGACAGTAGATCTAGCTGGTTTGTCATAAAATAATTGAGACAATAGATCTAGCTGGTCTGTCATAATATAATAGAGACAGTATATATAGCTGGTCTGTCATAATATAATAGAGACAATATATCTAGCTGGTCTGTCATAATATAATAGAGACAGTAGATCTAGCTGGTCTGTCATAATATAATAGAGACAGTATATCTAGCTGAACTGTCATAATATAATAGATACTGTACATCTAGCTGCTCTGTCATAATATAATAGAGGCAGTAGATCTAGCTGGTCTGTCATTGTATAATAGAGACAGTATATCTAGCTGGTCTGTCATAATATAATAGAGACAGTAGATCTAGCTGGTCTGTCATAATATAATAGAGATTAGATCTAGCTGGTCTGTCATAATATAATAGAGACAGTAGATCTAGCTGGTCTGTCATAATATAATAGAGACAGTAGATCTAGCTGGCCTGACATAATATAATAGATACTGTAGATCTATCTGGTCTGTCATAATATAATAGAGACAGTAGATCTAGCTGGTCTGTCATAATATAATAGAGACAGTAGATCTAGCTGGTTTGTCATAAAATAATTGAGACAATAGATCTAGCTGGTCTGTCATAATATAATAGAGACAGTATATCTAGCTGGTCTGCCATAATATAATAGAGACAATATATCTAGCTGGTCTGTCATAATATAATAGAGACAGTAGATCTAGCTGGTCTGTCATAATATAATAGAGACATTAGATCTAGCTGGTCTGTCATAATATAATAGAGACATTAGATCTAGTTGGCCTGTCATAATATAATAGATACTGTAGATCTATCTGGTCTGTCATAATATAATAGAGACAGTAGATCTAGATGGTTTGTCATAATATAATAGAGACAATATATCTAGCTGGTCTGTCATAATATAATAGAGACAATAGATCTAGCTGGTCTGTCATAATATAATAGAGACATTAGATCTAGCTGGTTTGTCATAATATAATAGAGACTATAGATCTAGCTGGGCTGTGATTATATAATAGAGACAGTAGATCTAGCTGGTCTGTCATAATATAATAGAGACATTAGATCTAGCTGGTCTGTCATCATGTAATAGAGACATTAGATCTAGCTGGTCTGTCATAATATAATAGAGGCAGTAGATCTAGCTGGTCTGTCATAATATAATAGAGACAT
The DNA here is from genome assembly GCF_016432855.1 of Salvelinus namaycush. NCBI lineage: Eukaryota > Metazoa > Chordata > Actinopteri > Salmoniformes > Salmonidae > Salvelinus > Salvelinus namaycush. Next base: position 15,792 of record NW_024058704.1, read on the forward strand.
TAGATCTAGCTGGTCTGTCATAATATAATAGAGAAGGTATATCTAGCTGGTCTGTCATATTATAGTAGATACTGTACATCTAGCTGCTCTGTCATAATATAATAGAGGCAGTAGATCTAGCTGGTCTGTCATTGTATAATAGAGACAGTAGATCTAGCTGGTCTGTCATAATATAATAGATACTGTAGATCTAGCTGGTCTGTCATAATATAATAGAGACATTCGATCTAGCTGGTCTGTCATAATATAATAGATACAGTAGATCTAGCTGGTCTGTCATAATATAATAGAGACAGTAGATCTAGCTGGTCTGTCATTGTATAATAGAGACAGTAGATCTAGCTGGTCAGTCATAATATAATAGAGACATTAGGTCTGTCATAATATAATAGATACTGTAGATCTAGCTGGTCTGTCATAATATAATAGAGACAGTATATCTAGCTGGTCTGTCATAATATAATAGAGACAATATATCTAGCTGGTCTGTCATAATATAATAGATACTGTAGATCTAGCTGGTCTGGCATAATATAATTGAGACATTAGATCTAGCTGGTCTGTCATAATATAATAGAGACAGTATATCTAGCTGGTCTGTCATAATATAATAGAGACAGTATATCTAGCTGGCCTGTCATAATATAATAGAGGCAGTAGATCTAGCTGGTCTGTCATTGTATAATAGAGACAGTAGTGATAGCTGGTCTGTCATAATATAATAGATACTGTAGATCTAGCTGGTCTGTCATAATATAATAGAGACATTCGATCTAGCTGGTCTGTCATAATATAATAGATACTGTAGATCTAGCTGGTCTGTCATAACATAATAGAGACAGTAGATCTAGCTGGTCAGTCATAATATAATAGAGGCAGTAGATCTAGCTGGTCTGTCATAATATAATAGATACTGTAGATCTAGCTGGTCTGTCATAATATAATAGAGACAGTATATCTAGCTGGTCTGTCATAATATAATAGAGACAGTATATCTAGCTGAACTGTCATAATATAATAGAGACAGTAGATCTAGCTGGTCTGTCATAATATAATAGATACTGTAGATCTAGCTGGTCTGTCATAATATAATAGATACTGTACATCTAGCTGCTCTGTCATAATATAATAGAGGCAAAAGATCTAGCTGGTCTGTCATTGTATAATAGAGACAGTAGATCTAGCTGGTCTGTCATAATATAATAGAGACATTAGATCTAGCTGGTCTTTCATAATGTAATAGAGACAATAGATCTAGCTGGTCTGTCATAATATAATAGAGACAGTAGATCTAGCTGACCTGTCATAATATAATAGATACTGTAGATCTAGCTGGTCTGTCATAATATAATAGAGACATTAGATCTAGCTGGTCTGTCATAATATAATAGAGACATTATATCTAGCTGGTCTGTCATTATATAATAGAGACAGTATATCTAGCTGGTCTGTCATAATATAATAGAGACAGTATATCTAGCTGGTCTGTCATAATATAATAGAGGCAGTAGATCTAGCTGGTCTGTCATTGTATAATAGAGACAGTAGTGATAGCTGGTCTGTCATAATATAATAGATACTGTAGATCTAGCTGGTCTGTCATAATATAATAGAGACATTCGATCTAGCTGGTCTGTCATAATATAATAGAGACAGTAGATCTAGCTGGTCTGTCATAATATAATAGAGACAGTAGATCTAGCTGGTCAGTCATAATATAATACAGGCAGTAGATCTAGCTGGTCTGTCATAATATAATAGAGACAGTATATCTAGCTGGTCTGTCATAAAATAATAGAGACAGTAGATCTAGCTGGTCTGTCATAATATAATAGATACTGTAGATCTAGCTGGTCTGTCATAATATAATAGAGGCCGTAGATCTAGCTGGTCTGTCATTATATAATAGAGACAGTAGATCTAGCTGGTTTGTCATAATATAATAGAGACATTAGATCTAGCTGGTCTGTCATAAAATAATAGAGACAGTATATCTAGCTGGTCTGTCATAATATAATAGAGACAGTAGATCTAGCTGGTCTGTCATAATATAATAGATACTGTACATCTAGCTGCTCTGTCATAATATAATAGAGGCAGTAGATCTAGCTGGTCTGTCAATGTATAATAGAGGGTAGATGTAGCTGGTCTGTCATAATATAATAGAGACAATAGATCTAGCTGGTCTGTCATAATATAATAGAGACAGTAGATCTAGCTGGTCTGTCATAATATAATAGAGACTGTAGATCTAGCTGGCCTGTCATAATATAATAGATACTGTAGATCTATCTGGTCTGTCATAATATAATAGAGACAGTAGATCTAGCTGGTCTGTCATAATATAATAGAGACAGTAGATCTAGCTGGTTTGTCATAAAATAATTGAGACAATAGATCTAGCTGGTCTGACATAATATAATAGAGACAGTATATCTAGCTGGTCTGTCATAAAATTAATTGAGACATTAGATCTAGCTGGTCTGTCATAATATAATAGAGACATTAGATCTAGCTGGTCTATCATAATATAATAGAGAAGGTATATCTAGCTGGTCTGTCATATTATCGTAGATACTGTACATCTAGCTGCTCTGTCATAATATAATAGAGGCAGTAGATCTAGCTGGTCTGTCATTGTAAAATAGAGACAGTAGATCTAGCTGGTCTGTCATAATATAATAGATACTGTAGATCTAGCTGGTCTGTCATAATATAATAGAGACATTCGATCTAGCTGGTCTGTCATAATATAATAGATACAGTAGATCTAGCTGGTCTGTCATAATATAATAGAGACAGTAGATCTAGCTGGTCTGTCATTGTATAATAGAGACAGTAGATCTAGCTGGTCAGTCATAATATAATAGAGACATTAGGTCTGTCATAATATAATAGATACTGTAGATCTAGCTGGTCTGTCATAATATAATAGAGACAGTATATCTAGCTGGTCTGTCATAATATAATAGAGACAATATATCTAGCTGGTCTGTCATAATATAATAGATACTGTAGATCTAGCTGGTCTGGCATAATATAATTGAGACATTAGATCTAGCTGGTCTGTCATAATATAATAGAGACAGTATATCTAGCTGGTCTGTCATAATATAATAGAGACAGTATATCTAGCTGGCCTGTCATAATATAATAGAGGCAGTAGATCTAGCTGGTCTGTCATTGTATAATAGAGACAGTAGTGATAGCTGGTCTGTCATAATATAATAGATACTGTAGATCTAGCTGGTCTGTCATAATATAATAGAGACATTCGATCTAGCTGGTCTGTCATAATATAATAGATACTGTAGATCTAGCTGGTCTGTCATAACATATTAGAGACAGTAGATCTAGCTGGTCAGTCATAATATAATAGAGGCAGTAGATCTAGCTGGTCTGTCATAATATAATAGATACTGTAGATCTAGCTGGTCTGTCATAATATAATAGAGACAGTATATCTAGCTGGTCTGTCATAATATAATAGAGACAGTATATCTAGCTGAACTGTCATAATATAATAGAGACAGTATATCTAGCTGGTCTGTCATAATATAATAGAGACAGTAGATCTAGCTGGTCTGTCATAATATAATAGATACTGTAGATCTAGCTGGTCTGTCATAATATAATAGAGGCCGTAGATCTAGCTGGTCTGTCATTATATAATAGAGACAGTAGATGTAGCTGGTTTGTCATAATATAATAGAGACATTAGATCTAGCTGGTCTCTCATAAAATAATAGAGACAGTATATCTAGCTGGTCTGTCATAATATAATAGAGACAGTAGATCTAGCTGGTCTGTCATAATATAATAGAGACAGTAGATCTTGCTGGTCTGTCATAATATAATAGATACTAGTAGATCCTAGCTGGGGCTGTCATAATGTAATAGTAGACATTCGATCTAGCTGGTCTGTCATAATATAATAGAGACAGTATATCTGAGGGCAGGGTCTGTCGATCATAATACCTGAGATAGGTATGGATCTGTAGATAATCTAGTGGCCTGTCCATAATATAATAGATTACTGTAGATCTAGTCTGGTCTGGTCATAATATAATAGAGACAGTAGATCTAGCTGGTCTGGTTTAATATAGTAGAGACAGTAGATGTAGCTGGTCTGTCATAATATTAATAGAGGCAGTATGATCTAGCTGGTCTGTCATTGTATAATAGAGACAGTAGATCTAGCTGGTCTGTCATTAATATAATAGAGACATAGGGTCTAGCATCGTCTGTCATAATATAATAGATACTGTAGATCTAGCTGGTCTGTCACTAATATAATAGAGACAGTATATCTAGCTGGTCTGTCATAATATAATAGAGACAATATATCTAGCTGGTCTGTCATAATATAATAGAGACAGTAGATCTAGCTGGACTGTCAT
>NW_024058704.1:20291-49129 GCF_016432855.1 Salvelinus namaycush
GTATAATAGAGACAGTAGATCTAGCTGGTCTGTCATAATATAATAGAGACATTAGATCTAGCTGGTCTGTTATAATGTAATAGAGACATTAGATCTAGCTGGTCTGTCATAATATAATAGAGACAGTATATCTAGCTGGCCTGTCATAATATAATAGATACTGTAGATCTAGCTGGTGTGTCATAATATAATAGAGACAGTAGATCTAGCTGGTCTGTCATAATATAATAGAGACAGTATATCTAGCTGGTCTGTCATAGTATAATAGCGACAGTATATCTAGCTGGTCTGTCATAATATAATAGAGACAGTAGATCTAGCTGGTCTGTCATAATATAATAGATATTGTACATCTAGCTGCTCTGTCATATTATAATAGAGGCAGTAGATCTAGCTGGTCTATCATTGTATAATAGAGACAGTAGATCTAGCTGGTCTGTCATAATATAATAGAGACATTAGATCTAGCTGGTCTGTCATAATATAATAGATACTGTAGATCTAGCTGGTCTGTCATAATATAATAGAGACATTAGATCTAGCTGGTCTGTCATAATATATAGAGACAGTAGATCTAGCTGGTCTGTCATAATATAATAGAGACAGAGATCTAGCTGGCTGTCATAATATAATAGATACTGTAGATCTATCTGGTCTGTCATAATATAATAGAGACAGTAGATCTAGCTGGTCTGTCATAATATAATAGAGACAGTAGATCTAGCTGGTTGTCATAAAATAGTTGAGACAATAGATCTAGCTGGTCTGTCATAATTAATAGAGACAGTATATCTAGCTGGTCTGTCATAATATAATAGAGACATTAGATCTAGCTGGTCTGTCATAATATAATAGAGGCATTAGATCTAGCTGGTCTGTCATAATATAGTAGAGACAGTATATATAGCTGGTCTGTCATATTATAGTAGAGACAGTATATATAGCTGGTCTGTCATATTATAGTAGATACTGTACATCTAGCTGCTCTGTCATAATATAATAGAGGCAGTAGATCTAGCTGGTCTGTCATTGTATAATAGAGACAGTAGATCTTGCTGGTCTGTCATAATATAATATACTGTAGATCTAGGTGGTCTGTCATAATATAATAGAGACATTCGATCTAGCTGGTCTGTCATAATATAATAGAGACAGTAGATCTAGCTGGTCTGTCATAATATAATAGAGACAGTAGATCTAGCTGGGTTGTCATATATAATAGAGACAGTAGATCTGCGTGTCTGTCATAATATAATAGAGACAGTAGATCTAGCTGGTCTGTCATAATATAATAGATACTGTAGATCTAGCTGGTCTGTCATAATATAATAGAGCCATTAGATCTAGCTGGTCTGTCATAATGTAATAGAGACATTAGATCTAGCTGGTCTGTCATAATGTAATAGATATTGTACATCTAGCTGCTCTGTCATATTATAATAGAGGCAGTAGATCTAGCTGGTCTGTCATAATATAATAGAGCCATTAGATCTAGCTGGTCTGTCATAATGTAATAGGACATAGATCTAGCTGGTCTGTCATAATGTAATAGATATTGTCATCTAGTGCTCTGTCATATTATATAGAGGCAGTAGATCTAGCTGGTCTGCATAATATAATAGAGACATTAGATCTAGCTGGTCTGTCATAATATAATAGATACGTAGATCTAGCGTCTGTCAATATATAATAGAAGCCAGTGATAGTGGTCTGTCATAATATAATAGAGACAGTAGATCTAGCTGGTCTGTCATAATATAATAGAGACAGTAGATCTAGCTGGCCTGTCATAATATAATAGATACGTAGATCTAGCTGGCTGTCATAATATAATAGAGACAGTATATCTAGCTGGTCTGTCATAATATATAGAGACATTAGATCTAGCTGGTCTGTCATAATATAATAGAGGCATTAGATCTAGCTGGTCTGTCATAATATAGTAGAGACAGTATATCTAGCTGGTCTGTCATAATATAATGAGACAGTATATAGCTAGTCTGTCATATATAGAGATACTGTACATCTAGCTGCTCGTCATAATATAATAGAGGCAGTAGATCTAGCTGGTCTGTCATGTATAATAGAGACAGTAGATCTAGCTGGTCTGTCATAATATAATAGATACTGTAGATCTAGCTGGTCTGTCAAATATAATAGAGACATTCGATCTAGCTGGTCTGTCATAATTAATAGAGAAGACAGGATCTAGCTGGTCTGTCATAATATAATAGAGACAGTAGATCTAGCTGGTCAGTCATAATATAATAGAGACAGTTATCTAGCTGGTCTGTCATAATATAATAGAGACAGTAGATCTAGCTGGTCTGTCATAATATAATAGAGGCAGTAGATCTAGCTGGTCTGTCATAATGTAATAGAGACATTAGATCTAGCTGGTCTGTCATAATGTAATAGATATTGTACATCTAGCTGCTCTGTCATATTATAATAGAGGCAGTAGATCTAGCTGGTCTATCATTGTATAATAGAGACAGTAGATCTAGCTGGTCTGTCATAATATAATAGAGACATTAGATCTAGCTGGTCTGTCATAATATAATAGATACTGTAGATCTAGCTGGTCTGTCATAATATAATAGAGACAGTAGATCTAGCTGGTTTTGTCATAATATAATAGAGACAGTAGATCTAGCTGGTCTGTCATAATATAATAGAGACAGTAGATCTAGCTGGTCTGTCATAATATAATAGATACTGTAGATCTAGCTGGTCTGTCATAATTATAATAGAGACAGTAGATCTAGCTGGTCTGTCATAATATAATAGAGACAGTAGATCTAGCTGGTTGTCATTAATAAATAGAGACATTAGATCTAGCTGGTCTGTCATAATATAATAGAGGCATTAGATCTAGCTGGTCTGTCATAAATATAGTAGAGACAGTATATCTAGCTGGTTGTCATAATATATAGAGACAGTATTATAGCTGAGTCTGTCATATTATAGTAGATACTGTACATCTAGCTGCTCTGTCATAATATAATAGAGGCAGTAGATCTAGCTGGTCTGTCATTGTATAATAGAGACAGTAGATCAGCTGGTCTGTCATATATATACATAGATACTGTAGATCGAGGCTGGTCTGTCATAAGAATATAATAGAGACATTCGATCTAGCTGGTCTGTCATAATATAATAGAGACAGTTAGAATCTAGCTGGTCTGTCATAATATAAATAGAGACAGTAGATTTTTAGCTGGTCAGTCATAATAATTAATAGAGACAGTAGATCTAGCTGGTCTGTACTAATATAATAGAGAACAGTAGATCTAGCTGGTCTCTGTCATATATAATAGAGACATTCGATCTAGCTGGTCTGTCATAAAATAATAGAGACAGTAGATCTAGCTGGTCTGTCATAAGATAATAGAGAACAGTAGATCTAGCTGTTGCATTCCATAATATAAATAGAGACAGTAGCATTAGCTGGTCTGTCATAATATAATAGAGACAGTAGATCTAGCTGGTCTGTCATATAATAATAGATACTGTAGATCTAGCTGGTCTGTCATAATGTAATAGAGACATATAGATCTAGCTGGTCTGTCATAACTATAATAGAGACAGTAGATCTAGCTGGCCTGTCATAATAATTAGATAGATACTGTCAGATACTAGCTGGTCTGTCATAATATAATAGATACTGAGATCTAGCTGGTCTGTCATAATATAATAGAGACAGTAGATCTAGCTGGTCTGTCATAATATAATAGAGACAGTAGATCTAGCTGGTCTGTCATAATATAATAGAGACAGTAGATCTAGCTGGCCTGTCATAATATAATAGATACTGTAGATCTATCTGGTCTGTCATAATATAATAGAGACAGTAGATCTAGCTGGTCTGTCATAATATAATAGAGACAGTAGATCTAGCTGGTTTGTCATAAAATAGTTGAGACAATAGATCTAGCTGGTCTGTCATAATATAATAGAGACAGTATATCTAGCTGGTCTGTCATAATATAATAGAGACATTAGATCTAGCTGGTCTGTCATAATATAATAGAGGCATTAGATCTAGCTGGTCTGTCATAATATAATAGAGACAGTATATCTAGCTGGTCTGTCATAATATAATAGAGACAGTATATATAGCTGGTCTGTCATATTATAGTAGATACTGTACATCTAGCTGCTCTGTCATAATATAATAGAGGCAGTAGATCTAGCTGGTCTGTCATTGTATAATAGAGACAGTAGATCTAGCTGGTCTGTCATAATATAATAGATACTGTAGATCTAGCTGGTCTGTCATAATATAATAGAGACATTCGATCTAGCTGGTCTGTCATAATATAATAGAGACAGTAGATCTAGCTGGTCTGTCATAATATAATAGAGACAGTAGATCTAGCTGGTCAGTCATAATATAATAGAGACAGTAGATCTAGCTGGTCTGTCATAATATAATAGAGACAGTAGATCTAGCTGGTCTGTCATAATATAATAGAGCCATTAGATCTAGCTGGTCTGTCATAATGTAATAGAGACATTAGATCTAGCTGGTCTGTCATAATATAATAGAGACAGTAGATCTAGCTGGCCTGTCATAATATAATAGATACTGTAGATCTAGCTGGTCTGTCATAATATAATAGAGACAGTAGATCTAGTTGGTCTGTCATAATATAATAGATACTGTACATCTAGCTGCTCTGTCATAATATAATAGAGGCAGTAGATCTAGCTGGTCTGTCATTGTATAATAGAGACAGTAGATCTAGCTGGTCTGTCATAATATAATAGAGACATTAGGTCTAGCTGGTCTGTCATAATATAATAGATACTGTACATCTAGCTGGTCTGTCATAATATAATAGAGACAATATATCTAGCTGGTCTGTCATAATATAATAGAGACAATATATCTAGCTGGTCTGTCATAATATAATAGAGACAGTAGATCTAGCTGGTCTGTCATAATATAATAGATACTGTAGATCTAGCTGGTCTGTCATAATATAATAGAGGCAGTAGATCTAGCTGGTCTGTCATTATATAATAGAGACAGTAGATCTAGCTGTTTTGTCATAATATAATAGAGACATTAGATCTAGCTGGTCTGTCATAATATAATAGAGACAGTATATCTAGCTGGTCTGTCATAAAATAATAGAGACAGTATATCTAGCTGGTCTGTCATAATATAATAGAGACAGTAGATCTAGCTGGTCTGTCATAATATAATAGATACTGTACATCTAGCTGCTCTGTCATAATATAATAGAGGCAGTAGATCTAGCTGGTCTGTCATTGTATAATAGAGAGTAGATCTAGCTGGTCTGTCATAATATAATAGAGACATTAGATCTAGCTGGTCTGTCATAATATAATAGAGACATTAGATCTAGCTGGTCTGTCATAATGTAATAGAGACAGTAGATCTAGCTGGTCTTTCATAATATAATAGAGGCAGTAGATCTAGCTGGTCTGTCATAATATAATAGAGACAGTAGATCTAGCTGGTTTGTCATAATATAATAGAGACAATAGATCTAGCTGGTCTGTCATAATATAATAGAGACAGTATATCTAGCTGGTCTGTCATAATGTAATAGAGACAGTAGATCTAGCTGGTCTGTCATAATATAATAGAGACAGTAGATCTAGCTGGCCTGTCATAATATAATAGAGACAGTATATCTAGCCGTCTGTCATAATATAATAGAGACAGTTATCCTGCTGGTCTGTCATAATATAATAGAGACATTCGATCTAGCTGGTCTGTCATAATATAATAGAGACAGTAGATCTAGCTGGTCTGTCATAATATAATAGAGACAGTAGATCTAGCTGGTCTGTCATAATATAATAGAGACAGTAGATCTAGCTGGTCTGTCATAATATAATAGAGCCATTATATCTAGCTGGTCTGTCATAATGTAATAGAGACATTAGATCTAGCTGGTCTGTCATAATATAATAGAGACAGTAGATCTAGCTGGCCTGTCAAAATATAATAGATACTGTAGATCTAGCTGGTCTGTCATAATATAATAGAGACAGTAGATCTAGCTGGTCTGTCATAATATAATAGATACTGTACATCTAGCTGCTCTGTCATAATATAATAGAGGCAGTAGATCTAGCTGGTCTGTCATTGTATAATAGAGACAATATATCTAGCTGGTCTGTCATAATATAATAGAGACAGTAGATCTAGCTGGTCTGTCATAATATAATAGATACTGTAGATCTAGCTGGTCTGTCATAATATAATAGAGGCAGTATATCTAGCTGGTCTGTCATAATGTAATAGAGACAGTAGATCTAGCTGGTCTGTCATAATATAATAGAGACAATAGATCTAGCTGGTCTGTCATAATATAATAGAGACAATATATCTAGCTGGTCTGTCATAATGTAATAGAGACAGTAGATCTAGCTGGTCTGTCATAATATAATAGAGACAGTAGATCTACCTGGCCTGTCATAATATAATAGAGACAGTATATCTAGCCGTCTGTCATAATATAATAGAGACAGTTATCCTGCTGGTCTGTCATAATATAATAGAGACAGTAGATCTAGCTGGTCTGTCATAATATAATAGATACTGTAGATCTAGCTGGTCTGTCATAATATAATAGATACTGTAGATCTAGCTGGTCTGTCATAATGTAATAGAGACATTCGATCTAGCTGGTCTGTCATAATATAATAGAGACAGTAGATCTAGCTGGTCTGTCATAATATAATAGAGACAGTAGATCTAGCTGGTCAGTCATAATATAATAGAGACAGTAGATCTAGCTGGTCTGTCATAATATAATAGAGACAGTAGATCTAGCTGGTCTGTCATAATATAATAGAGCCATTAGATCTAGCTGGTCTGTCATAATGTAATAGAGACATTAGATCTAGCTGGTCTGTCATAATATAATAGAGACAGTAGATCTAGCTGGCCTGTCATAATATAATAGATACTGTAGATCTAGCTGGTCTGTCATAATATAAGAGAGACAGTAGATCTAGCTGGTCTGTCATAATATAATAGATACTGTACATCTAGCTGTTTTGTCATAATATAATAGAGGCAGTAGATCTAGCTGGTCTGTCATTGTATAATAGAGACAATATATCTAGCTGGTCTGTCATAATATAATAGAGACAGTAGATCTAGCTGGTCTGTCATAATATAATAGATACTGTAGATCTAGCTGGTCTGTCATAATATAATAGAGGCAGTAGATCTAGCTGGTCTGTCATTATATAATAGAGACAGTAGATCTAGCTGGTCTGTCATAATATAATAGAGACATTAGATCTAGCTGGTCTGTCATAATATAAAAGAGACAGTATATCTAGCTGGTCTGTCATAACATAATAGAGACAGTAGATCTAGCTGGTCTGTCATAATATAATAGAGACAGTAGATCTAGCTGGTCTGTCATAATATAATAGATACTGTACATCTAGCTGATCTGTCATAATATAATAGAGGCAGTAGATCTAGCTGGTCTGTCATTGTATAATAGAGAGTAGATCTAGCTGGTCTGTCATAATATAATAGAGACATTAGATCTAGCTGGTCTGTCATAATATAAAAGAGACATTAGATCTAGCTGGTCTGTCATAATGTAATAGAGACAGTAGATCTAGCTGGTCTTTCATAATATAATAGAGACAGTAGATCTAGCTGGCCTGTAATAATATAATAGATACTGTAGATCTATCTGGTCTGTCATAATATAATAGAGACAGTAGATCTAGCTGGTCTGTCATAATATAATAGAGACAGTAGATCTAGCTGGTTTGTCATAATATAATAGAGACAATAGATCTAGCTGGTCTGTCATAATATAATAGAGACAGTATATCTAGCTGGTCTGTCATAATATAATAGAGACATTAGATCTAGCAGGTCTGTCATAATATAATAGAGACATTAGATCTAGTTGGTCTGTCATAATATAATAGAGACAGTATATCTAGCTGGTCTGTCATAATATAATAGAGACAGTCGATCTAGCTGGTCTGTCATAATATAATAGAGACAGTAGATCTAGCTGGTCTGTCATAATATAAAATATACAGTAGATCTAGCTGGTCTGTCATAATATAATAGAGACAGTAGATCTAGCTGGTCTGTCATAATAATATAGAGACAGTAGATCTAGCTGGTCTGTCATAATATAATAGAACCAGTATATCTAGCTGAACTGTCATAATATAATAGAGACAGTAGATCTAGCTGGTCTGTCATAATATAATAGAGACAGTAGATCTAGCTGGTCTGTCATAATATAATAGAGACAGTATATCTAGCTGGTCTGTCATAATATAATAGAAACAGTAGATCTAGCTGATCTGTCATAATATAATAGATATTGTACATCTAGCTGCTCTGTCATAATATAATAGAGGCAGTAGATCTAGCTGGTCTATCATTGTATAATAGAGACAGTAGATCTAGCTGGTCTGTCATAATATAATAGAGACATTAGATCTAGCTGGTCTGTAATAATATAATAGAGGCAGTAGATCTAGCTGGTCTGTCATTGTATAATAGAGACAGTAGATCTAGCTGGTCTGTCATAATATAATAGAGACAGTAGATCTAGCTGGTTTGTCATAATATAATAGAGACAATAGATCTAGCTGGTCTGTCATAATATAATAGATACTGTACATCTAGCTGCTCTGTCATAATATAATAGAGGCAGTAGATCTAGCTGGTCTGTCATTGTATAATAGAGAGTAGATCTAGCTGGTCTGTCATTGTATAATAGAGAGTAGATCTAGCTGGTCTGTCATAATATAATAGAGACATTAGATCTAGCTGGTCTGTCATAATATAATAGAGACATTAGATCTAGTTGGTCTGTCATAATATAATAGAGACAGTATATCTAGGTGGTCTGTCATAATATAATAGAGACAGTAGATCTAGCTGGTCTGTCATAATATAATAGAGATAGTAGATCTAGCTGGTCTGTCATAATATAAAATATACAGTAGATCTAGCTGGTCTGTCATAATATAATAGAGACAGTATATCTAGCTGGTCTGTCATAATAATATAGAGACAGTAGATCTAGCTGGTCTGTCATAATATAATAGAGACAGTATATCTAGCTGAACTGTCATAATATAATAGAGACAGTAGATCTAGCTGGTCTGTCATAATATAATAGAGACAGTAGATCTAGCTGGTTTGTCATAATATAATAGAGACAATAGATCTAGCTGGGCTGTCATTATATAATAGAGACAGTAGATTTAGCTGGTCTGTCATAATATAATAGAGACATTAGATCAAGCTGGTCTGTCATAATATAATAGAGACAGTATATCTAGCTGGTCTGTCAAAATATAATAGAGACAGTAGATCTAGCTGGTCTGTCATAATATAATAGAGACAGTATATCTAGCTGAACTGTCATAATATGATAGAGACAGTAGATCTAGCTGGTCTGTCATAATGTAATAGAGACATTAGATCTAGCTGTTCTGTCATAATATAATAGAGGCAGTAGATCTAGCTGGTCTGTCATAATATAATAGAGACAGTATATCTAGCTGGTCTGTCATAAAATAATAGAGACAGTATATCTAGCTGGTCTGTCATAATATAATAGAGACAGTAGATCTAGCTGGTCAGTCATAATATAATAGAGACAGTAGATCTAGCTGGTCTGTCATAATATAATAGAGACAGTAGATCTAGCTGGTCTTTCATAATATAATAGAGACAGTAGATCTAGCTGGCCTGTAATAATATAATAGAGACAGTAGATCCTTCCTGTAATAATATAATAGATACTGTAGATCTATCTGGTCTGTCATAATATAATAGAGACAGTAGATCTAGCTGGTCTGTCATAATATAATAGAGATAGTAGATCTAGCTGGTCTGTCATAATATAAAATATACAGTAGATCTAGCTGGTCTGTCATAATATAATAGAGACAGTATATCTAGCTGGTCTGTCATAATAATATAGAGACAGTAGATCTAGCTGGTCTGTCATAATATAATAGAGACAGTATATCTAGCTGAACTGTCATAATATAATAGAGACAGTAGATCTAGCTGGTCTGTCATAATATAATAGAGACAGTAGATCTAGCTGGTCTGTCATAATATAATAGAGACAGTAGATCTAGCTGGTTTGTCATAATATAATAGAGACAATAGATCTAGCTGGGCTGTCATTATATAATAGAGACAGTAGATTTAGCTGGTCTGTCATAATATAATAGAGACATTAGATCAAGCTGGTCTGTCATAATATAATAGAGACAGTATATCTAGCTGGTCTGTCAAATATAATAGAGACAGTAGATCTAGCTGGTCTGTCATAATATAATAGAGACAGTATATCTAGCTGAACTGTCATAATATAATAGAGACAGTAGATCTAGCTGGTCTGTCATAATGTAATAGAGACATTAGATCTAGCTGGTCTGTCATAATATAATAGAGACAGTAGATCTAGCTGGTCAGTCATAATATAATAGAGACAGTAGATCTAGCTGGTCTGTCATAATATAATAGAGACAGTAGATCTAGCTGGTCTGTCATTATATAATAGAGCCATTAGATCTAGCTGGTCTGTCATAATGTAATAGAGACATTAGATCTAGCTGGCCTGTCATAATATAATAGATACTGTAGATCTAGCTGGTCTGTCATAATATAAGAGAGACAGTAGATCTAGCTGGTCTGTCATAATATAATAGATACTGTACATCTAGCTGCTCTGTCATAATATAATAGAGGCAGTAAATCTAGCTGGTCTGTCATTGTATAATAGAGACAATATATCTAGCTGGTCTGTCATAATATAATAGAGACAGTAGATCTAGCTGGTCTGTCATAATATAATAGATACTGTAGATCTAGCTGGTCTGTCATAATATAATAGAGGCAGTAGATCTAGCTGGTCTGTCATTATATAATAGAGACAGTAGATCTAGCTGGTTTGTCATAATATAATAGAGACATTAGATCTAGCTGGTCTGTCATAATATAATAGAGACAGTATATCTAGCTGGTCTGTCATAAAATAATAGAGACAGTATATCTAGCTGGTCTGTCATAATATAATAGAGACAGTAGATCTAGCTGGTCTGTCATAATATAATAGATACTGTACATTTAGCTGCTCTGTCATAATATAATAGAGGCAGTAGATCTAGCTGGTCTGTCATTGTATAATAGAGAGTAGATCTAGCTGGTCTGTCATAATATAATAGAGACATTAGATCTAGCTGGTCTGTCATAATATAATAGAGACATTAGATCTAGCTGGTCTGTCATAATGTAAGGGAAGTCCCCCCCCAATTGTACAAAATAACATGGCAAGTTATTGGCACCGAGCGCAGCATATACACGATGGAAAAGTACACTATTTCTGGCGGTGTTTCATCCAAAGTTGATGGCAAATGCCATATTGTAAATGAGCTGTGTAACACCCCAAAAATCCTATAGTGGGCGAGTGAGTTCTATCTAAATTTTTCATAGGCCTTTTGTAACGCAAGTCAAGACCCAAGAGTAAAATTTTGAGATTTTGAAAGTTTTGGCAAAAACTTATCACCCCCTTAAAAAAGTGCTTTCTGGACCGTTTTTTGAAATTCTTTCGAGTTTTATGTCAATTACACATGTGTAAGAACTGTATGAAAATACTTTTGTCAAATTTTAATAACATAATTTTTTGGAAATTTTTATTTGTACTTAAGAAATATGTTTTGTGCATTTGGAATGTGATTTCATAGGAAGTCAAAAGTCAAAAGTCAAAAATGTCAAAAATTTGGAAAAAACGTATCACCCCCTTTAAAAAAGTGCTTTCTGGACCGGTTTTCTAAATTCTTTCGAGTTTTATGTCAATTACACATGTGTAAGAACTGTATGAAAATACTTTAGTCACATTTATTATCATAATTTTTTATAAATGTTTACTTGTACTTAAGGAATATGTTTTGTGCATTTGGAATGTGATTTCATAGGAAGTCAAAAGTCAAAAATGTAAAAAATTTGGAAAAAACGTATCACCCCCTTCATAGTCGAAAATAACATTTTTTTTTAAAAGGCCAAAATGAAGCATTTAAAACTGTATTGAAAATCGTGCGTGGTAACCCAAAACATGAAACAGAATATTTTTTGACTTTTTTTGAAAACCTCCATAAATCACTCAGGCCAGCACCCATTGATTTTTGCCCGTAGTATAGTGCTCCCAGAGCGGGTATGGAAGTCTGGATCCCCCCTAAAAGCATTTAAGGCTCTGTGTGTCTTTAAGCACCATACTTTTTCATTCCATCCTTGCTGTGTGTGTCTGTGTGTGTGTGTGTGAGCTTTTCTTTGACATCTGATTAGAGAAATGACTGATTTACACTTCATGAGGGTTGCCTAATCACACACTTAAAGTTTTGGAAAGATCTGACTTTTTTAACCCTTTGAAACAGCACCTATGACCCCATTTTAAGGCACTTCCGGTTGGCACAGGAAGCTATAAGTAAACACCTATCCTAATCGGGGTATGCTTTTACAGAATCCTGAGTTTTAAGTCTATACGTTAAGAACTGACTCATTTACACAGGGTTGAATGCACTATATATCACAAACTGCTGGTTGGGTAAAACACTTTTAGGGTGATTTTATCACTTCCGGTTGCTCCAGGAAGCTTAGAATCAACACATGTAGACCTCATAGTGGCTTGATGGATTGTCATTGAAGACAGGTTCATAAGACATTCATAACCCACATAGGGTTTATTTAAAGAATGCACGTTACATTTGCATATGATTCAACAGTGAAAAACATCACATCATATTGCAAACATAACACACTGTTGAATCATATTGCAAACACACACTGTTATATTTGCAATATGATGTGTTGAATCATATTGCAAACATAACACACAGTGTTACATTTGCAATATGATGTGTTGAATCATATTGCAAACATAACACACAGTGTTACATTTGCAATATGATGTGTTGAATCATA
The DNA here is from genome assembly GCF_016432855.1 of Salvelinus namaycush. Classification (NCBI taxonomy): domain Eukaryota; kingdom Metazoa; phylum Chordata; class Actinopteri; order Salmoniformes; family Salmonidae; genus Salvelinus; species Salvelinus namaycush. The sequence continues at coordinate 33,274 of NW_024058704.1, forward strand.
TTGCAAACATAACACACAGTGTTACATTTGTAATATGATGTGTTGAATCATATTGCAAACATAACACACAGTGTTACATTTGCAATATGATGTGTTGAATCATATTGCAAATGTAACGTGCATTCTTTAAATACTTTAGAAATACAAAATTGAACGTCCTGATGACCTCAGGATGGCCGGGCAGTGTTAGTGGTTCCTCTCCATCGCTCATTGCGTGGAAATTTCATCATGTCGATTTTGGTGATGGTACCCCCCGTTGAAACATATTGCAAATGCACAAAAGTCAACTAGCAAGTCAGTGTCCATCAGTCAATTGGATATTGTCAGACACCAAACTGATACCATCTGACACTAAACTCACTTTTTCCAACTCCTTTAGAAGCCAACTATAACATATTTCAGAGCAGGCCCAAAATTCACTAGCGCCTTCCATTTAAACCATAATAAAACAAATAATACGTAGTTATGTTCTAGCTGCGGGTCCAGTTCTCACATTATGTTTAGCCCTATGTGAGGCGACCTCGAATCCCAAGTTTCGGCTCGATAGGTCATTCGGTGCCCGAGCAATACCTTAATTGGTGCTGAAAATCCACTTTTTTCATTGCCTTGCTACGGGGTCCTTGAATGAGCAATCAAACAGGCTCGTTGGGGTCTGACTCTATGGGCCGAGCCGGTTTCAATGCACCTAGTCTTGAGACTCTGGGACTTTTCTAAATGTTGTCAGTTTCGTTGAGCTGAAAATGAATTGAAAACATAGCAAATACACGAGGCTGTTTATCGGTCTGAGAACCTTCTAGAGCCACATAACTCACCGTGCACAATCAACCTGAGGTCTATAACAGGTTTCCAAAGTTTCAGAACTCTAGGTCTGACGGTTCTTTAAAAGTTGGAACAAAAGTAACTACCACAGGCACTGTCTGCCTCTTAGCCCCTCAGTGTGTCCCTCCATCATTTCTGTTTGGGTGTGTAAATTTTTCTTTGAAATCTGATGGGACTAATGACTGATTTACAGTTCAGGAGGGTTGCCTAATCACAAATATGAAGTTTTGGAAAGATTTGACATTTTTAACCCTTCAAAACAGCCCATTTGACACCAATTATGGCACTTCCGGTTGGCACAGGAAGCTGAAAGTAAACACATATACTCACTGGAGTATGCTGTTAGAGAATCCTGAGTTTTAAGTCTATATGTTAAAAATTGACTGATTTACATAGTGCTGAATGCACTATTTCTCTCAAATTGCAGGTTGGCTATGGCAAACACTTTTAGGGTGATTTTCACCACTTCCGGTTGCTCCAGGAAGCTTAGAATCGACACAGGTAGACCTCATGTTGGCCTGATGGACTGTCATCAAAGACAGGTTCATAAGACATTCATAACCCACATAGGCTTCAGGTTGAATTTAGAGGAGCAGTCAATGTATTCCTATGGGGCGAAATGTCATTGTAAACTGTTTGATGTAAACGCCTTCTTTTAACTGTGAAGGGTTAATGCCACAAGGTCAAGGTTAGGCTTGCACAGATCGGGAGGACCTTAGGATTGTTCCTGAGGTGAAATTGTGCTTCTAACCTTAACGGTTCTCTCTCTGTCTCCCAAAAGCAAATGAAAATTGACATTGAGGTCAAAAGGTCATTTGTGTCCGTTCTCTTGTAACGGTCGCTGCGCTCAGACCGAGCGAGCTACGGTCAAGCGGGGCATCCCGTTGAACTCGGCACGGCCTGGAGAATATGGCGATGTCATTTTAGTGGTGATTTCAGAATGCTATTTTGGTGCATTCATGGAAGGCGCTGTGAATTTTGGGCCTGCTCTGAAATATGTGATAGTTGGCTTCTAAAGGAGTTGTAAAAAGTGAGTTTGGAGTCAGATGGTATCAGTTTGGTGTCTGAAAATATCCAATTGACTGATGGACACTTGCTAGTTGACTTTTGTTGACACTTGCTAGTTGACTTGCTAGTCGACTTTTGTACATTTGCAATATGTTTCAACGCGGGGGTACCATCACCAAAATCGACATGATGAAATTTCACGCAACGAGCGTTGGAGAGGAACCACTATCACTGCCCGGCCATCCTGAGGTCATCAGGACGTTGACTTTTGTATTTCTAAAGTATTTAAAGAATGCACGTTACATTTGCAATATGATTCAACATCACATCATATTGCAAATGTAACGTGCATTTGCAATATGATGTGATGTTGAATCATATTGCAAATGTAACGTACATTCTCTTAAATACTTTAGAAATGCAAAAGTCAACGGTCTGATGACCTCAGGATGGCCGGGCAGTGATAGTGGTTCCTCTCCATCGCTCGTTTCGTGAAATTTCATCATGTCGCTTTTTCCTCATGGTACCTCCCCGTTGAAACATATTGCAAATGTACAAAAGTCAACGAGCAAGTCAGTGTCCATCAGTCAAATAGATATTTTCAGACACCAAACTGATACCATCTGACTCCAAACTCACTTTTTCCAACTCCTTTAGATGCCAACTATAACATATTTCAGAGCAGGCCCAAAATTCACAGCGCCTTCTATTTAAACCATAATAAAACAAATAATACGTAGTTATGTTCTAGCTGCGGATCCAGTTCACACATTATGTTTAGCCCTATGTGAAGCGACCTCGAATCCCAAGTTTCGGCTCGATAGGTCATTCGGTGCCCGAGCAAAACCCTAATTGGTGCTGAAATGCCACTTTTTTCATTGCCTTGCTACGGGGTCCTTGAATGAGCAATCAAACAGGCTCGTTGGGGTCTGTCTCTATGGGCCGAGCCGGTTTCAACGCACCTAGTCTTGAGACTCTGGGACTTTTCTAAATGTCGTCCGTTTCGTTGAGGTCAAAATGAATTGAAAACATGGCAAATACACGATGCTTTTTATCGATCCGAGAACCTTCTAGAGCCATATAATTCACCGTGCACAATCGACCTGAGGTCTAGAACAGGTTTGTAAATTTTCAGAACTCTAGGTCTGACGGTTCTTTAAAAGTTGGAACAAAAGTAACTACTGCAGGCACTGTCTGCCTCTTAGCCCCTCAGTGTGTCCCTCCATCATTTCTGTGTCGGTGTGTATTTTTATTTTGTTGAAATCTGATGGGATGAAGGACTGATTTACAGTTCATGAGGGTTGTCTATTCACATATATGAAGTTTTGGAAAGATTTGACATTTTTAACCCTTCGAAACAGCCCATTTGACACCAGTTATGGCACTTCCGGTTGTCACAGGAAGCTATAAATAAACACATATCATCACTGGAGTAGGCTGTTACAGAATCCTGAGTTTTAAGTCTGTATGTTAAAAATTGACTGATTTACATAGGGCTGAATGCACTATTTCTCTCAAACTGCAGGTTGGCTATGGCAAACACTTTTAGGGTGATTTAACCACTTCCGGTTGCTCCAGGAAGCTTAGAATCGACACAGGTAGACCTCATGGTGGCCTGATGGACTGACATCAAAGACAGGTTCATAAGAAATTCATAACCCACATAGGCTTTAGGTTGAATTTAGAGGTGCAGTCAATGTATTCCAATGGGGAGACATTTCATTGTAAACTATTTGATGTAAACACCTTCTTTTAACTGTGAAGGGTTAATGCCACAAGGTCAGGGTTAGGCTTGCACAGATCGGGAGGACCTTAAGAACACTTCCTGAGGTGAAATTGTGTTTCTAACCTTAACGGTTCTCTCTCTGTGTCCCAAAAGCAAATGAAATTGACATTGAGGTCAAAAGGTCATTTGTGTCCGTTCTCTTGTAACGGTCGCTGCGCTCAGACCGAGCGAGCTACGGTCAAGCGGGGCATCTCGTTGAACTCGGCACGGCCTAGAGATAATAGTAATGCCATTGTGGGCTTTGTGTGTCTTTAAGTACCGTACTTTTTCACTCCATCCTTCCTTTTTGTGTGTGTGTGTTTGTGTGAGAGAGCTTTTCTTTGACATCTGTTGGGATAAATGACTGATTACAGTTCATGAGGGTTGTCTAATCACACAAGTGAAGTTTTGAAAAGATCTGACCTTTATTACCCTTCAAACCTGACCCTAGTGGCACCATTTTAAGGTACTTCCAGTTGACATAGGAAGCTGAAAGTGAACACATACCCTCCTTGGGGTAGGCTCTTATATAATATTGAGTTTTAAGTCTTTATGTTAAGAACTGACTTATTTAAAGAGGGTTAAATGAGTGTGTGTTATTTCATAAAATCATATAAAATCACAGGATTCTCGCAGAGCTTCGAGACCCACTTTAAAAATGTACGTCTGAACACACTGCAACTGGATCTGTGAATTTTTTGAAAAAAAAAAAATTCCTCTTTGTGAACATCACCAAACGGTCAATGTACGATTTCTCTTAAATTACGATAGATAAATGGCTGGTTCTTTTTTTCCTGACACCGTATGCTTATGTACTTTGACATGAAGCGGTCAAATTAGCACCCTACTTGCGTTTTAACCCTTTAATCCCAGAAAAATGGCCATAACTCAAAAAGCGCCGAGGTCTCGACGCCATCTTGTTCGGGGCCAACTGCCCATTACTCCAAACCTACGCTCGCCGAGTTTCGTCTTCGAAATATTTTCAGTTTAGGAGAAAAGGCCGCGCTCGTTTGCCACGTGCTCGTGCGCCTGCAATATGATTTATTTTCCCCCCTTGTGGGAATTTTCGAGAATGCAGAAAAAAGTCAAAAATTTGTCATTTTTATAAAACGGAAACCGAAAGTCCGAGACGTTTTTTTGAGTGACTTCCTGAAAGAGCTCTCCGCCGCCCACGGCCCGACGCCGTCCGCGATTTTCTGCGACGTCGCAAGACGTCAGGTAAGGGACCGTACATTTGCAATGGGACTTTCTTCACTAACCATACGGCTCCCGTCTCAGACTTCCCTTAAGGTATGTAATAGAGACATTAGATCTAGCTGGTCTGTCATAATATAATAGAGACAGTAGATCTAGCTGGCCTGTCATAATATAATAGATACTGTAGATCTAGCTGGTCTGTCATAATATAATAGATACTGTAGATCTAGCTGGTCTGTCATATATAATAGAGACAGTAGATCTAGCTGGTCTGTCATAATATAATAGAGACAGTAGATCTAGCTGGGTCTGTCATAATAGTAATAGAGACATTAGATTCTAGCTGGTCTGTCATATATAATAAGAGAGACAGTAGATCTAGCTAGTCTGCCATAATATAATAGAGACAGTAGATCTAGCTGGTCTGTCATAATATAATAGAGACAGTAGATCTAGCTGGTCTGTCATAATATAATAGAGACAGTATATCTAGCTGGTCTGTCATAATATAATAGAGACAGTAGATCTAGCTGGTCTGTCATAATATAATAGAAAGCTGGTCTGTCATAATATAATAGAGACAATAGATCTAGCTGTTCTGTCATAATATAATAGAGACAGTAGATCTAGCTGGTCTGTCATAATATAATAGAGACATTAGATCTAGCTGGTCTGTCATATAATAATAGAGACAGTAGATCTAGCTGGTCTGTCATAATATAATAGAGACAGTAGATCTAGCTGGTCTGTCATAATATAATAGAGACAGTAGATCTAGCTGGTCTGTCATAATATAATAGAGACAGTAGATCTAGCTGGTCTGTCATAATATAATAGAGACAGTAGATCTAGCTGGTCTGTCATAATATAATAGAGACATTAGATCTAGCTGGTCTGTCATAATATAATAGAGACAGTAGATCTAGCTGGTCTGTCATAATATAATAGAGACAGTAGATCTAGCTGGTCTGTCATAATATAATAGAGACAGTAGGTCTAGCTGGTCTGTCATAATATAATAGAGACAGTAGATCTAGCTGGTCTGTCATAATATAATAGAGACATTAGATCTAGCTGGTCTGTCATAATATAATAGAGACATTAGATCTAGTGGTCTGTCATAATATAATAGAGACATTAGATCTAGCTGGTCTGTCATAATAATAGAGACAGTAGTCTAGCTGGTCTGTATAATATAATAGAGACAGTAGATCTAGCTGGTTCTGTCATAATATAATAGAGACATTAGATCTAGCTGGTCTGTCATAATATAATAGAGACATTAGATCTAGCTGGTCTGTCATAATGTAATATAGACGTAGATCTAGCTGGTTTGTCCAAGAACATTAGATACAGTAGATCTAGTGGTCTGGTCATAATATAATAGAGACAGTAGATCTAAGCAGGGCTGTCATAATATAATAGAGACAGTAGATCTTAGCTGGTTGTCATAATATAATTAGAGACAGTAGATCTTAGCTGGTCTGTCATAATATAAAATAGTACAGTAGATCTAGGCCTGGTCTGTCATAATATAAGTAGAGACAGTAGATCTAGCTGGTCTGTCATAATAATAAACTAAGAAAAGTATTAGATCTAGCTGGTCTGTCATAATCGTAAATAGAGACAGTATATCTAGCTGGTCTGTCATAATAATATAGAGACAGTAGATCTAGCTGGTCTGTCATAATATAATAGAGACAGTAGATCTAGCTGATCTGTCATAATATAATAGAGACTGTAGATCTAGCTGGTCTGTCATAATATAATAGGACAGTAGATCTAGCTGGTCTGTCATAATATAATAGAGACAGTAGATCTAGCTGGTCTGTCATAATATAATAGAGACAGTAGATCTAGCTGTTCTGTCATAATATAATAGATACAGTAGATCTAGCTGGTCTGTCATAATATAATAGAGACAGTAGATCTAGCTGGTCTGTCATAATATAATAGAGACAGTAGATCTAGCTGGTCTGTCATAATATAATAGAGACAGTAGATCTAGCTGGTCTGTCATAATATAATAGAGACAGTAGATCTAGCTGGTCTGTCATAATATAATAGAGACATTAGATCTAGCTGGTCTGTCATAATATAATAGAGACAGTAGATCTAGCTGGTCTGTCATAATATAATAGAGACAGTATATCTAGCTGGTCTGTCATAATATAATAGAGACAGTAGATCTAGCTGGTCTGTCATAATATAATAGAGACAGTAGATCTAGCTGGTCTGTCATAATATAATAGAGACATGTAGATCTAGCTGGTCTGTCATAATATAATAGAGACAGTAGATCTAGCTGGTCTGTCATAATATAATAGAGACAGTAGATCTAGCTGGTCTGTCATAATATAATAGAGACAGTAGATCTAGCTGGTCTGTCATAATATAATAGAGACAGTAGATCTAGCTGGTCTGTCATAATATAATAGAGACATGTAGATCTAGCTGGTCTGTCATAATATAATAGAGACAGTAGATCTAGCTGGTCTGTCATAATATAATAGAGACAGTAGATCTAGCTGGTCTGTCATAATATAATAGAGACAGTAGATCTAGCTGGTCTGTCATAATATAATAGAGACAGTAGATCTAGCTGGTCTGTCATAATATAATAGAGACAGTAGATCTAGCTGGTCTGTCATAATATAATAGAGACAGTAGATCTAGCTGGTCTGTCATAATATAATAGAGACAGTAGATCTAGCTTGTCTGTCATAATATAATAAAGACAGTAGATCTAGCTGGTCTTGTATAATGTAATAGAGACATTAGATCTAGCTGGTCTGTCATAATATAATAGAGACAGTAGATCTAGCTGGTCTGTCATAATATAATAGAGACAGTAGATCTAGCTGGTCTGTCATAATATAATAGAGACAGTAGATCTAGCTGGTCTGTCATAATATAATAGAGACAGTAGATCTAGCTGGTCTGTCATAATATAATAGAGACAGTAGATCTAGCTGGTCTGTCATAATATAATAGAGACAGTAGATCTAGCTGGTCTGTCATAATATAATAGAGTCAGTAGATCTAGCTGGTCTGTCATAATATAATAGAGACATTAGATCTAGCTGGTCTGTCATAATATAATAGAGACAGTAGATCTAGCTGGTCTGTCATAATATAATAGAGACAGTAGATCTAGCTGGTCTGTCATAATATAATAGAGACAGTAGATCTAGCTGGTCTGTCATAATATAATAGAGACAGTAGATCTAGCTGGTCTGTCATAATATAATAGAGACATTAGATCTAGCTGGTCTGTCATAATATAATAGAGACAGTAGATCTAGCTGGTCTGTCATAATATAATAGAGACAGTAGATCTAGCTGGTCTGTCATAATATAATAGAGACAGTAGATCTAGCTGGTCTGTCATAATATAATAGAGACAGTAGATCTAGCTGGTCTGTCATAATATAATAGAGACAGTAGATCTAGCTGGTCTGTCATAATATAATAGAGACATTAGATCTAGCTGGTCTGTCATAATATAATAGAGACAGTAGATCTAGCTGGTCTGTCATAATATAATAGAGACAGTAGATCTAGCTGGTCTGTCATAATATAATAGAGACAGTAGATCTAGCTGGTCTGTCATAATATAATAGAGACAGTAGATCTAGCTGGTCTGTCATAATATAATAGAGACAGTAGATCTAGCTGGTCTGTCATAATATAATAGAGACAGTAGATCTAGCTGGTCTGTCATAATATAATAGAAGACAGTAGATCTAGCTGGTCTGTCATAATATAATAGAGACATTAGATCTAGCTGGTCTGTCATAATATAATAGAGACATTAGATCTAGCTGGTCTGTCATAATATAATAGAGACAGTAGATCTAGCTGGTTTGTCATAGAATAATAGAGACAGTAGATCTAGCTGGTCTGTCATAATATAATAGAGACATTAGATCTAGCTGGTCTGTCATAATATAATAGAGACAGTAGATCTAGCTGGTCTGTCATAATATAATAGAGACAGTAGATCTAGCTGGTCTTGTCATAATATAATAGAGACAGTAGATCTAGCTGGTTTGTCATAATATATAGAGACAGTAGATCTAGCTTGGCTGTCAGTATATATAGAGACAGTAATTAGCTGGTCTGTCATAATATAATAGAGACAGTAGATCTAGCTGGTCTGTCATAATGTAATAGAGACAGTAGATCTAGCTGGTCCTGTCATAATATAATAGAGACAGTAGATCTAGCTGGTCTGTCATAATATAATAGAGACAGTAGATCTAGCTGGTCTGTCATAATATAATAGAGGACATTAGATCTAGCTGGTCTGTCATAATATAATAGAGACAGTAGATCTAGCTGGTCTGTCATAATATAATAGAGACAGTAGATCTAGCTGGTCTGTCATAATATAATAGAGACAGTATATCTAGCTGGTCTGTCATAATATAATAGAGGACAGTTATCTAGCTGGTCTGTCATAATATAATAGAGACAGTAGATCTAGCTGGTCTGTCATAATATAAGAGAGACTGTAGATCTAGCTGGCTGTCATAATATAATAGAGACAGTATCTAGCTGCTCTGTCATAATAGAATAGAGACAGAAGATCTAGCTGCGTCTGTCATAATATAATAGAGGACAGTAGATCTAGCTGCTCTGTCATTAATATAATAGAGACAGTAGATCTAGCTGGTCTGTCATTATAATAGAGACAGTAGATCTAGCTGGTCTGTCATAATATAATAGAGACATAGATCTAGCTGGTCTGTCATAATAAATAGAGACAGTAGATCTAGCTGGTCTGTCATAATATAATAGAGACAGTAGATCTAGCTGGTTGTCATAATATAATAGAGACAGTAGATCTAGCTGGTCTGTCATAATATAATAGAGACAGTAGATCTAGCTGGTCTGTCATAATATAATAGAGGCATTAGATCTAGCTGGTCTGTCATAATATAATAGAGACAGTATATCTAGCTGGTCTGTCATAATATAATAGAGACAGTATATCTAGCTGGTCTGTCATAATATATAGAGACAGTAGATCTAGCTGGTCTGTCATAATATAATAGAGACAGTAGATCTAGCTGGTCTGTCATAATATAATAGAGACAGTAGATCTAGCTGGTCTGTCATAATATAATAGAGACTAGATCTAGCTGGTCTGTCATAATATAATAGAGACATTGATCTAGCTGGTCTGTCATAATATAATAGAGACAGTAGATCTAGCTGGTCTGTCATAATATAATAGAGACAGTAGATCTAGCTGGTCTGTCATAATATAAGAGACAGTAGATCTAGCTGGTCTGTCATAATATAATAGAGACAGTAGATCTAGCTGGTCTGTCATAATATAATAGAGACATAGATCTAGCTGGTTGTCATAATATAATAGAGACAGTAGATCTAGCTGGTCTGTCATAATATAATAGAGACAGTAGATCTAGCTGGTCTGTCATAATATAATAGAGACAGTAGATCTAGCTGGTCTGTCATAATATAATAGAGACAGTAGATCTAGCTGGTCTGTCATAATATAATAGAGACAGTAGATCTAGCTGGTCTGTCATAATATAATAGACAGTAGATCTAGCTGGTCTGTCATAATATAATAGAGCTAGATCTAGCTGGTCTGTCATAATATAATAGAGACAGTAGATCTAGCTGGTCTGTCATAATATAATAGAAGTATCTAGCTGGTCTGTCATAATATAATAGAGCAGTAGATCTAGCTGGTCTTCATTATAATAGAGACAGTAGATCTAGCTGGTCTGTCATAATATAATAGAGACATTAGATCTAGCTGGTCTGTCATAATATATAATACAGTAGATCTAGCTGGTCTGTCATAATATAATAGAGACAGTAGATCTAGCTGGTCTGTCATAATATAATAGAGACAGTAGATCTAGCTGGTCTGTCATAATATAATAGAGACAGTAGATCTAGCTGGTCTGTCATAATAATAGAGAGACAGTAGATCTAGCTGGTCTGTCATAATATAATAGAGACAGTAGATCTAGCTGGTCTGTCATAATATAATAGAGACAGTAGATCTAGCTGGTTTGTCATAATATAGAGACATATATCTAGCTGGTCTGTCATAATATAATAGAGACAGTAGATCTAGCTGGTCTGTCATAATAATAGAGACAGTATATCTAGCTGGTCTGTCATAATATAGAGACAGTAGTAATCTAGCTGGTCTGTCATAATATAATAGAGACATTAGATCTAGCTGGTCTTTCATAATTAATAGGAGACTAGTACTCTAGCTGGTCTGTCATAATATAATAGGGGACAGTAGATCTAGCTGGTCTGTCATTATATAATAGAGACAGTAGATCTAGCTGGTCTGTCATAATATAATAGAGACATTAGATCTAGCTGGTCTGTCATAATATAATAGAAGCAGTAGATCTAGCTGGTCTGTCATAATATAATAGAAGCAGTAGATCTAGCTGGTCTGTCATAATATAATAGAGACAGTAGATCTAGCTGTCTGTCATAATATAATAAGACAGTAGATCTAGCTGGTCTGTCATAATATAATAGAGACAGTAGATCTAGCTGGTCTGTCATAATATAATAGAGACATTAGATCTAGCTGGTCTGTCATAATGTAATAGAGACATTAGATCTAGCTGGTCTGTCATACTATAATAGAGACAGTAGATCTAGCTGGTCTGTCATGATTAAATAGAGACAGTAGATCTAGCTGGTCTGTCATAATATAATAGATACTGTAGATCTAGCTGGTTCTGTCATAATATAATAGAGACAGTAGATCTAGCTGGTCTGTCATAATATAATAGAGACAGTAGATCTAGCTGGGTCGGTCATAATATAATAGAGACATTAGATCTAAGCTGGTCCTGTTCCATAATATAATAGAGACATGTAGATCTATGCTGGTCCTGGTCATAATAGATAGAGACATTACGATCACTAGCTGGTCTGTCAATCTATTAATAGAGACCATTGAAATCTTAGCTGGTCTGTCAATAATAGTAATCGAGACATAGATCTAAGCATGGTCTGTCATAATATAATAGAGACCTTATGATCTAGCTGGGCTGTCATAATATTAATAGAGACAGTCAGATCCTAGCTGGTCTGTCATAAATAGAATAGAGGACAGTAGATCTAGCTGGTCTGTCATAATATAAGTAGAGACATTAGGATCTAGCTGTGTCTGGCACATAACTATAATAGATACAGTATATGATAGCTGGTCTGTCATAATTATAAGTAGAGACTGTAGCATCTACGCTGGATAATATAATAGAGACAGTAGATCGAGCTTGTCTGTCATTATATAATAGTAACAGTAGATCTAGGTGGTCTGTCATAATATAAAAGAGACAGTAGATCTAGCTGGTCTGTCATAATATAATAGAGACACTAGATCTAGCTGGTCTGTCATAATATAATAGAGACAGTAGATCTAACTGGTCTGTCATAATATAATAGAGACAGTAAGATACTAGCTGGCTGTCATAATATAATAGAGACAGTAGATCTACTGGTCTGTCATAATATAATAAGAGACAGTAGATCGAGCTGGTCTGTCATAATATAATAGAGACAGTAGATCTAGCTGGTCTGTCATAATATAATAGAGAAATTAGATCTAGCTGGTCTGTCATAATATAATAGAGACAGTATATCTAGCTGGTCTGTCATAATATAATAGAGACAGTAGATCTAGCTGGTCTGTCATAATATATAGAGACAGTAGATCTAGTTGGTCTGTCATAATATAATAGAGACAGTATATCTAGCTGGTCTGTCATAATATATAGAGAAGTAGATCTAGCTGGTCTGTCATTAATAATAGAGACAGTAGCTTCTAGCTGGTCGTCATAATATAATAGAGACATTAGATCTAGCTGGTCTGGTCATAATATATAGAGACAGTAGATCTAGCTGGTCTGTCATAATAAATAGAGACAATAGATCTAGCTGGTCTGTCATTATATAATAGAGACAGTAGATCTAGCTGGTCTGTCATAATATAATAGAGACATTAGATCTAGCTGGTCTGTCATAATATAATAGAGCCATTAGATCTAGCTGGTCTGTCATAATATAATAGAGACAGGTATATCTAGCTGGGTCTGTCATAATATAATAGAGACATTAGATCTAGCTGGTCTGTAATAATATAATAGAGACAGTAGATCTAGCTGGTCTGTCATAATATAATAGAGACAGTAGATCTAGCTGGTCTGTCATAATATAATAGAGACAGTAGATCTAGCTGGTCTGTCATAATATAATAGAGACACTAGATCTCGCTGGTCTGTCATATATAATAGAGGCCATGTAGATCTAGCTGGTCTGTCATAATGGAATAGAGACATTAGATCTAGCTGGTCTGTCATAATGTAATAGGACATTAGAATCTAGCTGGTCTGTCATATATAATAGAGACAGTAGATCTAGCTGGTCGTGGCAGGTCATTGTATAATAGAGGACAGTAGATCTAGCTGGTCTGTCATAATATAATAGAGACAGTATATCTAGCTGGTCTGTCATAATATAATAGAGACAGTAGATCTAGCTGGTTCTGGTCATAATATAATCAGAGACAGTAGATCTAGCTGGTCCTGTCATAATATAATAGAGGACAGTAGATCTAGCTGGTCTGTCATAATATAATAGAGACAGTATATCTAGCTGGTCTGTCATAATATAATAGAGACAGTAGATCCTAGCTGGTCTGTCATAATATAATAGAGACATTAGATCTAGCTGGTCTGTCATAATATAATAGAGACAGTAGATCTAGCTGGTCTGTCATAATATAATAGAGACAGTAGATCTAGCTGGTCTGTCATAATATAATAGAGACAGTAGATCTAGCTGGTCTGTCATAATATAATAGAGCAGTAGATCTAGCTGGTCTGTCATAATGTAATTAGAGACATTAGATCTAGCTGGTCTGTCATAATATAATAGAGACAGTAGATCTAGCTGGTCCTGTCATAATATAATAGAGACAGTAGATCTAGCTGGTCTGTCATAATATAATAGAGACAGTAGATCTATGCTGGTCTGTCATAATATAATAGAACAGTAGATCTAGCTGGTCTGTCATAATATAATAGAGACAGTAGATCTAGCTGGTCTGTCATAATATAATAGAGACAGTAGATCTAGCTGGTCTGTCATAATATAATAGAGACAGTAGATCTAGCTGGTCTGTCATAATATTAGAGACAGTATCTAGCTGGTCTGTCATAATATAATAGAGACAGTAGATCTAGCTGGTCTGTCATAATATAATAGAGACAGTAGATCTAGCTGGTCTGTCATAATATAATAGAGACAGTAGATCTAGCTGGTCTGTCATAATATAATAGAGACAGTAGATCTAGCTGGTCTGTCATAATATAAAGACAGTAGATCTAGCTGGTCTGTCATAATATAATAGAGACAGTAGATCTAGCTGGTCTGTCATTGTATAATAGAGACAGTATCTAGCTGGTCTGTCATAATATAATAGAGACAGTAGATCTAGCTGGTCTGTCATAATATAATAGAGACAGTAGATCTAGCTGGTCTGTCAAAATAGAGACAGTATATCTAGCTGGTCTGTCATAATATAATAGAGACAGTAGATCTAGCTGGTCTGTCATAATATAATAGAGACAGTAGATCTAGCTGGTCTGTCATAATATAATAGAGACAGTAGATCTAGCTGGTCTGTCATATTAATAGAGACAGTATATCTAGCTGGTCTGTCATAATTAATAGAGACAGTAGATCTAGCTGGTCTGTCATAATATAATAGAGACAGTAATCTAGCTGGTCTGTCATAATATAATAGAGACAGTTCTAGCTGGTCTGTCATAATATAATAGACAGTAGATCTAGCTGGTCTGTCATAATATAGAGACATAGATCTAGCTGGTCTGTCATATATAATAGAGACAGTAGATCTAGCTGGTCTGTCATAATTAATAGAGACAATAGATCTAGCTGGTCTGTCATAATATAATAGAGACAGTAGATCTAGCTGGTCTGTCATAATATAATAGAGACAGTAGATCTAGCTGGTCTGTCATAATATAATAGAGACAGTAGATCTAGCTGGTCTGTCATAATATAATAGAGACAGTAGATCTAGCTGGTCTGTCATAATATAATAGAGACATAGATCTAGCTGGTCTGTCATAATATAATAGAGACAGTAGATCTAGCTGGTCTGTCATAATATAATAGAGACAGTAGATCTAGCTGGTCTGTCATAATATAATAGAGACAGTAGATCTAGCTGGTCTGTCATAATATAATAGAGACAGTAGATCTAGCTGGTCTGTCATAATATAATAGAGACAGTAGATCTAGCTGGTCTGTCATAATAATATATAGACAGTAGATCTAGCTGGTCTGTCATAATAATATATAGACAGTAGATCTAGCTGGTCTGTCATAATATAATAGAGACAGTAGATCTAGCTGGTCTGTCATAATATAATAGAGACAGTAGATCTAGCTGGTCTGTCATAATATAATAGAGACAGTAGATCTAGCTGGTCTGTCATATATAATAGAGACAGTAGATCTAGCTGGTCTGTCATAATATAATAGAGACATAGATCTAGCTGGTCTGTCATATATAATAGAGACAGTAATCTAGCTGGTCTGTCATAATATAATAGAGACAGTATATCTAGCTGGTCTGTCATAATATAATAGAGACAGTAGATCTAGCTGGTCTGTCATAATATAATAGATACTGTAGATCTAGCTGGTCTGTCATAATATAATAGAGACAGTAGATCTAGCTGGTCTGTCATATATAATAGAGACAGTAGATCTAGCTGGTCTGTCATAATATAATAGAGACATAGATCTAGCTGGTCTGTCATAATATAATAGAGACATAGATCTAGCTGGTCTGTCATAATATAATAGAGACAGTAGATCTAGCTGGTCTGTCATAATATAATAGAGACAGTAGATCTAGCTGGTCTGTCATAATATAATAGAACAGTAGATCTAGCTGGTCTGTCATAATATAATAGAGACAGTAGATCTAGCTGGTCTGTCATAATATAATAGAGT
>NW_024058705.1:0-32500 GCF_016432855.1 Salvelinus namaycush
CCGTTGCCATTGGCGACATGAATACTAGCAAACCTACAGATGAAATGAAGGTAGCGGAATATGCAACACAACAGTAATGGCAGCTTCAATAGTCAGTCATGCATACCAAGAAAGTGAAATAGTGGCTAGAGGGCGGTCCCGGTACTACTTCATTCCGTACCACAGAATCGTGTTAGTGCGCAAACCGCCCAAATCGCGAGTGACATTCGCGGGTCGACTACGTATGTCAGGGCAGCAATCAAGACGCAGCGGGACTTATCAGTCATAATCGGTCAACAGAGCGAAATTCCTCCGGTGCTTATTGTACTCCTAAATACCGAATGCACGGTGCACCTGCAACCTCAAAGTTAATAGCTAGGTATATATAACTCTGTCGTTCGATTCAAACAACACCAATATAACGCGGCCACCCGATCTGGCCCACAGACGCTAAAGAACTCACGCAGGCACCCAGCGACAGACTCCCACTGGTTCCCGTTTAACGCTCGCCAGAGGACTGACACGTGCTTAGCATGGCATCCAAAACATCCGCCTGACTACTCCAATCGAACATTCGGCGGCTCAGGTGTATAAGGTGGAAAAAGACACTAAAGCATTAGGACAGAACGGATCACTGCGTTCAGCGCTCGGGTCTCGCCCCACATCCGATAGTAGAATTTTGAAAAAACAACTTTCAAACACCCAGCTCTAATGCATGCTTGAAAAAGCTGAAAAACACAATTTTCATAAACAAGCTCTAAATCCTGTTGAAAACTGAAAAAAAACACTTTTTTTCATTAAAAAAAAAACAAGTCTAAATCATGTTGAAAAACAGAAATAAACACTTTTCAAAAACCAGCTCCAAACTGTTGAAATACAGAAATAATCACTTTTCCATAAACAAGCTCTAAATCATGTTTGATGCACTCTGTAAAGAGAGACATTTTTGCAGTACTGTTAGAACTCGATGACAGGAACACTGTGGACAGTTTTCAGCAAGCTGCAACCTTGAATTACAGAAATAAACACTTTTCCAAAAACAAGCTCTAAATCATGTTGAAAAACTGAAAAAACACTTTTTCATAAACAAGCTCTAAATCATGTTGAAAAACAGAAATAAACACTTTTTCAAAAACCAGCTCCAAATCATGTTGAAATACAGAAATAATCACTTTTCCATAAACAAGCTCTAAATCATGTTTGATGCACTCTGTAAGTGACATTTTTGCAGTACTGTTAGAACTCGATGACAGGAACACTGTGGACAGTTTTCAGCAAGCTGCAACCTTGAATTACAGAAATAAACACTTTTCCAAAAACAAGCTCTAAATCATGTTGAAAAACTGAAAAAACACTTTTTCATAAACAAGCTCTAAATCATGTTGAAAAACAGAAATAAACACTTTTTCAAAAACCAGCTCCAAATCATGTTGAAATACAGAAATAATCACTTTTCCATAAACAAGCTCTAAATCATGTTTGATGCACTCTGTAAGTGACATTTTTGCAGTACTGTTAGAACTCGATGACAGGAACACTGTGGACAGTTTTCAGCAAGCTGCAACCTTGAATTACAGAAATAAACACTTTTCCAAAAACAAGCTCTAAATCATGTTGAAAAACTGAAAAAACACTTTTTCATAAACAAGCTCTAAATCATGTTGAAAAACAGAAATAAACACTTTTTCAAAAACCAGCTCCAAATCATGTTGAAATACAGAAATAATCACTTTTCCATAAACAAGCTCTAAATCATGTTTGATGCACTCTGTAAGTGACATTTTTGCAGTACTGTTAGAACTCGATGACAGGAACACTGTGGACAGTTTTCAGCAAGCTGCAACCTTGAATTACAGAAATAAACACTTTTCCAAAAACAAGCTCTAAATCATGTTGAAAAACTGAAAAAACACTTTTTCATAAACAAGCTCTAAATCATGTTGAAAAACAGAAATAAACACTTTTTCAAAAACAAGCTCCAAATCATGTTGAAATACAGAAATAATCACTTTTCCATAAACAAGCTCTAAATCATGTTTGATGCACTCTGTAAGTGACATTTTTGCAGTACTGTTAGAACTCGATGACAGGAACACTGTGGACAGTTTTCAGCAAGCTGCAACCTTGAATTACAGAAATAAACACTTTTCCAAAAACAAGCTCTAAATCATGTTGAAAAACTGAAAAAAACACTTTTTCATAAACAAGCTCTAAATCATGTTGAAAAACAGAAATAAACACTTTTTCAAAAACCAGCTCCAAATCATGTTGAAATACAGAAATAATCACTTTTCCATAAACAAGCTCTAAATCATGTTTGATGCACTCTGTAAGTGACATTTTTGCAGTACTGTTAGAACTCGATGACAGGAACACTGTGGACAGTTTTCAGCAAGCTGCAACCTTGAATTACAGAAATAAACACTTTTCCAAAAACAAGCTCTAAATCATGTTGAAAAACTGAAAAAACACTTTTTCATAAACAAGCTCTAAATCATGTTGAAAAACAGAAATAAACACTTTTTCAAAAACCAGCTCCAAATCATGTTGAAATACAGAAATAATCACTTTTCCATAAACAAGCTCTAAATCATGTTTGATGCACTCTGTAAGTGACATTTTTGCAGTACTGTTAGAACTCGATGACAGGAACACTGTGGACAGTTTTCAGCAAGCTGCAACCTTGAATTACAGAAATAAACACTTTTCCAAAAACAAGCTCTAAATCATGTTGAAAAACTGAAAAAACACTTTTTCATAAACAAGCTCTAAATCATGTTGAAAAACAGAAATAAACACTTTTTCAAAAACCAGCTCCAAATCATGTTGAAATACAGAAATAATCACTTTTCCATAAACAAGCTCTAAATCATGTTTGATGCACTCTGTAAGTGACATTTTTGCAGTACTGTTAGAACTCGATGACAGGAACACTGTGGACAGTTTTCAGCAAGCTGCAACCTTGAATTACAGAAATAAACACTTTTCCAAAAACAAGCTCTAAATCATGTTGAAAAACTGAAAAAAACACTTTTTCATAAACAAGCTCTAAATCATGTTGAAAAACAGAAATAAACACTTTTTCAAAAACAAGCTCCAAATCATGTTGAAATACAGAAATAATCACTTTTCCATAAACAAGCTCTAAATCATGTTTGATGCACTCTGTAAGTGACATTTTTGCAGTACTGTTAGAACTCGATGACAGGAACACTGTGGACAGTTTTCAGCAAGCTGCAACCTTGAATTACAGAAATAAACACTTTTCCAAAAACAAGCTCTAAATCATGTTGAAAAACTGAAAAAACACTTTTTCATAAACAAGCTCTAAATCATGTTGAAAAACAGAAATAAACACTTTTTCAAAAACCAGCTCCAAATCATGTTGAAATACAGAAATAATCACTTTTCCATAAACAAGCTCTAAATCATGTTTGATGCACTCTGTAAGTGACATTTTTGCAGTACTGTTAGAACTCGATGACAGGAACACTGTGGACAGTTTTCAGCAAGCTGCAACCTTGAATTACAGAAATAAACACTTTTCCAAAAACAAGCTCTAAATCATGTTGAAAAACTGAAAAAACACTTTTTCATAAACAAGCTCTAAATCATGTTGAAAAACAGAAATAAACACTTTTTCAAAAACCAGCTCCAAATCATGTTGAAATACAGAAATAATCACTTTTCCATAAACAAGCTCTAAATCATGTTTGATGCACTCTGTAAGTGACATTTTTGCAGTACTGTTAGAACTCGATGACAGGAACACTGTGGACAGTTTTCAGCAAGCTGCAACCTTGAATTACAGAAATAAACACTTTTCCAAAAACAAGCTCTAAATCATGTTGAAAAACTGAAAAAAACACTTTTTCATAAACAAGCTCTAAATCATGTTGAAAAACAGAAATAAACACTTTTTCAAAAACCAGCTCCAAATCATGTTGAAATACAGAAATAATCACTTTTCCATAAACAAGCTCTAAATCATGTTTGATGCACTCTGTAAGTGACATTTTTGCAGTACTGTTAGAACTCGATGACAGGAACACTGTGGACAGTTTTCAGCAAGCTGCAACCTTGAATTACAGAAATAAACACTTTTCCAAAAACAAGCTCTAAATCATGTTGAAAAACTGAAAAAACACTTTTTCATAAACAAGCTCTAAATCATGTTGAAAAACAGAAATAAACACTTTTTCAAAAACCAGCTCCAAATCATGTTGAAATACAGAAATAATCACTTTTCCATAAACAAGCTCTAAATCATGTTTGATGCACTCTGTAAGTGACATTTTTGCAGTACTGTTAGAACTCGATGACAGGAACACTGTGGACAGTTTTCAGCAAGCTGCAACCTTGAATTACAGAAATAAACACTTTTCCAAAAACAAGCTCTAAATCATGTTGAAAAACTGAAAAAACACTTTTTCATAAACAAGCTCTAAATCATGTTGAAAAACAGAAATAAACACTTTTTCAAAAACCAGCTCCAAATCATGTTGAAATACAGAAATAATCACTTTTCCATAAACAAGCTCTAAATCATGTTTGATGCACTCTGTAAGTGACATTTTTGCAGTACTGTTAGAACTCGATGACAGGAACACTGTGGACAGTTTTCAGCAAGCTGCAACCTTGAATTACAGAAATAAACACTTTTCCAAAAACAAGCTCTAAATCATGTTGAAAAACTGAAAAAACACTTTTTCATAAACAAGCTCTAAATCATGTTGAAAAACAGAAATAAACACTTTTTCAAAAACCAGCTCCAAATCATGTTGAAATACAGAAATAATCACTTTTCCATAAACAAGCTCTAAATCATGTTTGATGCACTCTGTAAGTGACATTTTTGCAGTACTGTTAGAACTCGATGACAGGAACACTGTGGACAGTTTTCAGCAAGCTGCAACCTTGAATTACAGAAATAAACACTTTTCCAAAAACAAGCTCTAAATCATGTTGAAAAACTGAAAAAACACTTTTTCATAAACAAGCTCTAAATCATGTTGAAAAACAGAAATAAACACTTTTTCAAAAACCAGCTCCAAATCATGTTGAAATACAGAAATAATCACTTTTCCATAAACAAGCTCTAAATCATGTTTGATGCACTCTGTAAGTGACATTTTTGCAGTACTGTTAGAACTCGATGACAGGAACACTGTGGACAGTTTTCAGCAAGCTGCAACCTTGAATTACAGAAATAAACACTTTTCCAAAAACAAGCTCTAAATCATGTTGAAAAACTGAAAAAACACTTTTTCATAAACAAGCTCTAAATCATGTTGAAAAACAGAAATAAACACTTTTTCAAAAACCAGCTCCAAATCATGTTGAAATACAGAAATAATCACTTTTCCATAAACAAGCTCTAAATCATGTTTGATGCACTCTGTAAGTGACATTTTTGCAGTACTGTTAGAACTCGATGACAGGAACACTGTGGACAGTTTTCAGCAAGCTGCAACCTTGAATTACAGAAATAAACACTTTTCCAAAAACAAGCTCTAAATCATGTTGAAAAACTGAAAAAACACTTTTTCATAAACAAGCTCTAAATCATGTTGAAAAACAGAAATAAACACTTTTTCAAAAACCAGCTCCAAATCATGTTGAAATACAGAAATAATCACTTTTCCATAAACAAGCTCTAAATCATGTTTGATGCACTCTGTAAGTGACATTTTTGCAGTACTGTTAGAACTCGATGACAGGAACACTGTGGACAGTTTTCAGCAAGCTGCAACCTTGAATTACAGAAATAAACACTTTTCCAAAAACAAGCTCTAAATCATGTTGAAAAACTGAAAAAACACTTTTTCATAAACAAGCTCTAAATCATGTTGAAAAACAGAAATAAACACTTTTTCAAAAACCAGCTCCAAATCATGTTGAAATACAGAAATAATCACTTTTCCATAAACAAGCTCTAAATCATGTTTGATGCACTCTGTAAGTGACATTTTTGCAGTACTGTTAGAACTCGATGACAGGAACACTGTGGACAGTTTTCAGCAAGCTGCAACCTTGAATTACAGAAATAAACACTTTTCCAAAAACAAGCTCTAAATCATGTTGAAAAACTGAAAAAACACTTTTTCATAAACAAGCTCTAAATCATGTTGAAAAACAGAAATAAACACTTTTTCAAAAACCAGCTCCAAATCATGTTGAAATACAGAAATAATCACTTTTCCATAAACAAGCTCTAAATCATGTTTGATGCACTCTGTAAGTGACATTTTTGCAGTACTGTTAGAACTCGATGACAGGAACACTGTGGACAGTTTTCAGCAAGCTGCAACCTTGAATTACAGAAATAAACACTTTTCCAAAAACAAGCTCTAAATCATGTTGAAAAACTGAAAAAACACTTTTTCATAAACAAGCTCTAAATCATGTTGAAAAACAGAAATAAACACTTTTTCAAAAACCAGCTCCAAATCATGTTGAAATACAGAAATAATCACTTTTCCATAAACAAGCTCTAAATCATGTTTGATGCACTCTGTAAGTGACATTTTTGCAGTACTGTTAGAACTCGATGACAGGAACACTGTGGACAGTTTTCAGCAAGCTGCAACCTTGAATTACAGAAATAAACACTTTTCCAAAAACAAGCTCTAAATCATGTTGAAAAACTGAAAAAACACTTTTTCATAAACAAGCTCTAAATCATGTTGAAAAACAGAAATAAACACTTTTTCAAAAACCAGCTCCAAATCATGTTGAAATACAGAAATAATCACTTTTCCATAAACAAGCTCTAAATCATGTTTGATGCACTCTGTAAGTGACATTTTTGCAGTACTGTTAGAACTCGATGACAGGAACACTGTGGACAGTTTTCAGCAAGCTGCAACCTTGAATTACAGAAATAAACACTTTTCCAAAAACAAGCTCTAAATCATGTTGAAAAACTGAAAAAACACTTTTTCATAAACAAGCTCTAAATCATGTTGAAAAACAGAAATAAACACTTTTTCAAAAACCAGCTCCAAATCATGTTGAAATACAGAAATAATCACTTTTCCATAAACAAGCTCTAAATCATGTTTGATGCACTCTGTAAGTGACATTTTTGCAGTACTGTTAGAACTCGATGACAGGAACACTGTGGACAGTTTTCAGCAAGCTGCAACCTTGAATTACAGAAATAAACACTTTTCCAAAAACAAGCTCTAAATCATGTTGAAAAACTGAAAAAACACTTTTTCATAAACAAGCTCTAAATCATGTTGAAAAACAGAAATAAACACTTTTTCAAAAACCAGCTCCAAATCATGTTGAAATACAGAAATAATCACTTTTCCATAAACAAGCTCTAAATCATGTTTGATGCACTCTGTAAGTGACATTTTTGCAGTACTGTTAGAACTCGATGACAGGAACACTGTGGACAGTTTTCAGCAAGCTGCAACCTTGAATTACAGAAATAAACACTTTTCCAAAAACAAGCTCTAAATCATGTTGAAAAACTGAAAAAACACTTTTTCATAAACAAGCTCTAAATCATGTTGAAAAACAGAAATAAACACTTTTTCAAAAACAAGCTCCAAATCATGTTGAAATACAGAAATAATCACTTTTCCATAAACAAGCTCTAAATCATGTTTGATGCACTCTGTAAGTGACATTTTTGCAGTACTGTTAGAACTCGATGACAGGAACACTGTGGACAGTTTTCAGCAAGCTGCAACCTTGAATTACAGAAATAAACACTTTTCCAAAAACAAGCTCTAAATCATGTTGAAAAACTGAAAAAACACTTTTTCATAAACAAGCTCTAAATCATGTTGAAAAACAGAAATAAACACTTTTTCAAAAACCAGCTCCAAATCATGTTGAAATACAGAAATAATCACTTTTCCATAAACAAGCTCTAAATCATGTTTGATGCACTCTGTAAGTGACATTTTTGCAGTACTGTTAGAACTCGATGACAGGAACACTGTGGACAGTTTTCAGCAAGCTGCAACCTTGAATTACAGAAATAAACACTTTTCCAAAAACAAGCTCTAAATCATGTTGAAAAACTGAAAAAACACTTTTTCATAAACAAGCTCTAAATCATGTTGAAAAACAGAAATAAACACTTTTTCAAAAACCAGCTCCAAATCATGTTGAAATACAGAAATAATCACTTTTCCATAAACAAGCTCTAAATCATGTTTGATGCACTCTGTAAGTGACATTTTTGCAGTACTGTTAGAACTCGATGACAGGAACACTGTGGACAGTTTTCAGCAAGCTGCAACCTTGAATTACAGAAATAAACACTTTTCCAAAAACAAGCTCTAAATCATGTTGAAAAACTGAAAAAACACTTTTTCATAAACAAGCTCTAAATCATGTTGAAAAACAGAAATAAACACTTTTTCAAAAACCAGCTCCAAATCATGTTGAAATACAGAAATAATCACTTTTCCATAAACAAGCTCTAAATCATGTTTGATGCACTCTGTAAGTGACATTTTTGCAGTACTGTTAGAACTCGATGACAGGAACACTGTGGACAGTTTTCAGCAAGCTGCAACCTTGAATTACAGAAATAAACACTTTTCCAAAAACAAGCTCTAAATCATGTTGAAAAACTGAAAAAACACTTTTTCATAAACAAGCTCTAAATCATGTTGAAAAACAGAAATAAACACTTTTTCAAAAACCAGCTCCAAATCATGTTGAAATACAGAAATAATCACTTTTCCATAAACAAGCTCTAAATCATGTTTGATGCACTCTGTAAGTGACATTTTTGCAGTACTGTTAGAACTCGATGACAGGAACACTGTGGACAGTTTTCAGCAAGCTGCAACCTTGAATTACAGAAATAAACACTTTTCCAAAAACAAGCTCTAAATCATGTTGAAAAACTGAAAAAACACTTTTTCATAAACAAGCTCTAAATCATGTTGAAAAACAGAAATAAACACTTTTTCAAAAACCAGCTCCAAATCATGTTGAAATACAGAAATAATCACTTTTCCATAAACAAGCTCTAAATCATGTTTGATGCACTCTGTAAGTGACATTTTTGCAGTACTGTTAGAACTCGATGACAGGAACACTGTGGACAGTTTTCAGCAAGCTGCAACCTTGAATTACAGAAATAAACACTTTTCCAAAAACAAGCTCTAAATCATGTTGAAAAACTGAAAAAACACTTTTTCATAAACAAGCTCTAAATCATGTTGAAAAACAGAAATAAACACTTTTTCAAAAACCAGCTCCAAATCATGTTGAAATACAGAAATAATCACTTTTCCATAAACAAGCTCTAAATCATGTTTGATGCACTCTGTAAGTGACATTTTTGCAGTACTGTTAGAACTCGATGACAGGAACACTGTGGACAGTTTTCAGCAAGCTGCAACCTTGAATTACAGAAATAAACACTTTTCCAAAAACAAGCTCTAAATCATGTTGAAAAACTGAAAAAACACTTTTTCATAAACAAGCTCTAAATCATGTTGAAAAACAGAAATAAACACTTTTTCAAAAACCAGCTCCAAATCATGTTGAAATACAGAAATAATCACTTTTCCATAAACAAGCTCTAAATCATGTTTGATGCACTCTGTAAGTGACATTTTTGCAGTACTGTTAGAACTCGATGACAGGAACACTGTGGACAGTTTTCAGCAAGCTGCAACCTTGAATTACAGAAATAAACACTTTTCCAAAAACAAGCTCTAAATCATGTTGAAAAACTGAAAAAACACTTTTTCATAAACAAGCTCTAAATCATGTTGAAAAACAGAAATAAACACTTTTTCAAAAACCAGCTCCAAATCATGTTGAAATACAGAAATAATCACTTTTCCATAAACAAGCTCTAAATCATGTTTGATGCACTCTGTAAGTGACATTTTTGCAGTACTGTTAGAACTCGATGACAGGAACACTGTGGACAGTTTTCAGCAAGCTGCAACCTTGAATTACAGAAATAAACACTTTTCCAAAAACAAGCTCTAAATCATGTTGAAAAACTGAAAAAACACTTTTTCATAAACAAGCTCTAAATCATGTTTGATGCACTCTGTAAGTGATATTTTTGCAGTACTGTTAGAACTCGATGACAGGAACACTGTGGACAGTTTTCAGCAATCTGCAACCTTGAATTACAGAAATAAACACTTTTCCAAAAACAAGCTCTAAATCATGTTGAAAAACTGAAAAAACACTTTTTCATAAACAAGCTCTAAATCATGTTGAAAAACAGAAATAAACACTTTTTCAAAAACCAGCTCCAAATCATGTTGAAATACAGAAATAATCACTTTTCTATAAACAAGCTCTAAATCACGTTTGATGCACTCTGTAAGTGACATTTTTGCAGTACTGTTAGAACTCGATGACAGGAACACTGTGGACAGTTTTCAGCAAGCTGCAACCTTGAATTACAGAAATAAACACTTTTCCAAAAACAAGCTCTAAATCATGTAAGGGAAGTCCCCCCCCAATTGTACAAAATAACATGGCAACTTATTGGCACCGAGCGGACCATATACACGATGGGATTGTGTGGGATTTCATATTACATCCGGCGCTGTTTCGTCCAAAGTTGATGGCAAATGCCATATTGTAAATGAGCTGTGTAACACCCCAAAAATCCTATAGTGGGCGAGTGTTTTCTATCTAAATTTTTCATAGGCCTTTTGTAACGCAAGTCAAGACCCAAGAGTAAAATTTTGAGATTTTGAAAGTTTTGGCAAAAATTTATAACCCCCTTAAAAAAGTGCTTTCTGGACCTTTTTTCGAAATTCTTTCGAGTTTTATGTCAATTACACATGTGTAAGAACTGTATGAAAATACTTTTGTCAAATTTTATTAACATAATTTTTTGGACATTTTTATTTGGACTTAAGGAATTTGTTTTGTGCATTTGGAATGTGATTTCATAGGAAGTCAAAAGTCAAAAGTCAAAAATGTCAAAATTTTGGAAAAAACGTATCACCCCCTTTAAAAAAGTGCTTTCTGGACCGTTTTTCGAAATTCTTTCAATTTTTATGTCAATTACACATGTGTAAGAACTGTATGAAAATACTTTTGTCAAATTTTATTAACATAATTTTTAGGACATTTTTATTTGGACTTAAGGAATTTGTTTTGTGCATTTGGAATGTGATTTCATAGGAAGTCAAAAGTCATAAGTCAAAAATGTCAAAAATTTGGAAAAAACATATCACCCCCTTTAAAAAAGTGCTTTCTGGACCGTTTTTTGAAATTCTTTCGAGTTTTATGTCAATTACACATGTGTAAGAACTGTATGAAAGTACTTTAGTCACATTTTATTATCATAATTTTTTATAAATGTTTACTTGTACTTAAGGAATATGTTTTGTGCATTTGGAATGTGATTTCATAGGAAGTAAAAAATGTCAAAAATTTGGAAAAAACGTATCACCCCCTTCATAGTCGAAAATAACTTTTTTTTTTTAAAGGCCAAAATGAAGCATTTAAAACTGTATTGAAAATCGTGTGTGGTAACCCAAAACATGAAACAGAATATTTTTTGACTTTTTTTGAAAACCTCCATAAATCACTCAGGCCAGCACCCATTGATTTTTGCCCGTAGTATAGTGCTCCCAGAGCGGGTATGGAAGTCTGGATCCCCCCTAAAAGCATTTAAGGCTCTGTGTGTCTTTAAGCACCATACTTTTTCATTCCATCCTTGCTGTGTGTGTCTGTGTGTGTGTGTGTGAGCTTTTCTTTGACATCTGATTAGAGAAATGACTGATTTACACTTCATGAGGGTTGCCTAATCACACACTTAAAGTTTTGGAAAGATCTGACTTTTTTAACCCTTTGAAACAGCACCTATGACCCCATTTTAAGGCACTTCCGGTTGGCACAGGA
Source organism: Salvelinus namaycush (assembly GCF_016432855.1). Lineage (NCBI taxonomy): Eukaryota > Metazoa > Chordata > Actinopteri > Salmoniformes > Salmonidae > Salvelinus > Salvelinus namaycush. The sequence continues at coordinate 11,845 of NW_024058705.1, forward strand.
AGCTATAAGTAAACACCTATCCTGATCGGGGTATGCTTTTACAGAATCCTGAGTTTTAAGTCTATACGTTAAGAACTGACTGATTTACACAGGGTTGAATGCACTATATATCACAAACTGCTGGTTGGGTAAAACACTTTTAGGGTGATTTTATCACTTCCGGTTGCTCCAGGAAGCTTAGAATCAACACAGGTAGACCTCATAGTGGCTTGATGGATTGTCATTGAAGACAGGTTCATAAGACATTCATAACCCACATAGGGTTTATTTAAAGAATGCACGTTACATTTGCATATGATTCAACAGTGAAAAACACCACATCATATTGCAAACATAACACACTGTTGAATCATATTGCAAACACACACTGTTATATTTGCAATATGATGTGTTGAATCATATTGCAAACATAACACACACTGTTACGTTTGCAATATGATGTGTTGGATCATATTGCAAACATAACACACACTGTTACATTTGCAATATGATGTGTTGAATCATATTGCAAACATAACACACACTGTTACGTTTGCAATATGATGTGTTGAATCATATTGCAAACATAACACACACTGTTACATTTGCAATATGATGTGTTGAATCATATTGCAAATCTAACGTGCATTTGCAATATGATGTGATGTTGAATCATATTGCAAATGTAACGTACATTCTCTTAAATACTTTAGAAATGCAAAAGTCAACGGTCTGATGACCTCAGGATGGCCGGGCAGTGATAGTGGTTCCTCTCCATCGCTCGTTGTGTTAAATTTCATCATGTCGCTTTTTGTGATGGTACCCCCCCGTTGAAACATATTGCAAATGTACAAAAGTCAAGTAGCAAGTCGGTGTCCATCAGTCAATTAGATATATTCAGACACCAAACTGATACCATCTGACACCAAACTCACTTTTACCAACTCCTTTAGAAGCCAACTATCACATATTTCAGAGCAGGCCCAAAATTCACAGCGCCTTCCATTTAAACCATAATAAAACAAATAATACGTAGTTATGTTCTAGCTGCGGGTCCAATATTCACATTATGTTTAGCCCTATGTGAGGCGACCTGGAATCCCAAGTTTCGGCTCGATAGGTCATTCGGTGCCCGAGCAAAACCCTAATTGGTAATGAAAATCCACTGTTTTCATTGCCTTGCTACGGGGTCCTTGAATGAGCAATCAAACAGGCTCGTTGGGGTCTGTCTTTATGGGCCGAGCCGGTTTCAATGCACCTAGTCTTGAGACTCTGGGACTTTTCTAAATGTCGTCCGTTTCGTTGAGCTGAAATGAATTGAAAACATAGCAAATACACGAGGCTGTTTTTCGGTCCGAGAACCTTCTAGAGCCACATAAATCACCGTGCACAATCGACCTGAGGTCTAGAACAGGTTTGTAAATTTTCAGAACTCTAGGTCTTACGGTTCTTTAAAAGTTCAAACAAAAGTAACTACTACATGCACTGTCTGCCTCTTAGCCCCTCAGTGTGTCCCTCCATCATTTCTGTTGATTGTGTATTTTTTTTTTTTTTTTAATCTGATGGGATGAATGACTGATTTACAGTTCAGGAGGGTTGTCTATTCACATATATGAAGTTTTGGAAAGATTTGACATTTTTAACCCTTCAAAACAGACCATTTGACACCAATTATGGCACTTCCGGTTGGCACAGGAAGTTGAAAATAAACACATATACTCACTGGAGTATACTGTTTGAGAATCCTGAGTTTTAAGTCTATATGTTAAAAATTGACTGATTTACATAGGGCTGAATGCACTATTTCTCTCAAATTGCAGGGTGCTTATTGCAAACACTTTTAGGGTGATTTTAACCACTTCCGGTTGCTCCAGGAAGCTTAGAATCGACACAGGTAGACCTCATGGTGGCCTAATGGACTGTCATCAAAGACAGGTTCATAAGACATTCATAACCCACATAGGCTTCAGGTTGAATTTAGGGGAGCAGTCAATGTATTCCTATGGGGCGAAATGTCATTGTAAACTGTTTGATGTAAACACCTTCTTTTAACTGTGAAGGGTTAATGCCACAAGGTCAAAGTTAGGCTTGCACAGATCGGGAGGACCTTAAGAACATTCCTGAGGTGAAATTGTGTTTCTAACCTTAACGGTTCTCTCTCTGTCTCCCAAAAGCAAATAAAATTGACATTGAGGTCAAAAGGTCATTCGTGTCCGTTCTCTTGTAACGGTCGCTGCTCTCAGACCGAGTGAGCTACGGTCAAGCGGGGCATCTCGTTGAACTCGGCACGGCCTAGGGATAATGGGAATGCCATTGCCGGCTTTGTGTGTCTTTAAGCACCGTACTTTTTCACTCCATCATTGCTTTGTGTGTGTGTTTTTGTGTGAGAGAGAGCTTTCCTTTGACATCTGCTTAGAGAAATGACTGATTTACAGTTCATGAGGCTTGTCTAATCACACAAATGAAGTTTTGAAAAGTTCTGACCTTTTTAACCCTTCGAAACAGCACCATGACACCATTTTAAGGCACTTCCGGTTGGCACAGGAAGCTATAGGTAAACACATATCTTGACTGGGGTATGCTGTTACAGAATCCTGAGTTTTAAGTCTATACGTTAAGAATTGACTGATCTACATAGGGTTGAATGCAGTGATTTTCAAAATTGCAAGTCATGTATATCTTGACACTTTTTAGGGTGATTTTAACCACTTCCGGTTGCTCCAGGTAGCTTAAAATCAACACAGGTAGACCTCATAGTAGCCTGATGGATTGTTATCAAAGACAGGTTCATAAGACATTCATAACCCACATAGGCTTCAGGTTGAATTTAGAGGAGCAGTCAATGTATTCCTATGGGGCGAAATGTCATTGTAAAATGTTTGATGTAAACGCCTTCTTTTAACTGTGAAGGGTTAATGCCACAAGGTCAAGGTTAGGCTTGCACAGATCGGGAGGACCTTAGGATTGTTCCTGAGGTGAAATTGTGCTTCTAACCTTAACGGTTCTCTCTCTGTGTCCCAAAAGCAAATGAAATTGACATTGAGGTCAAAAGGTCATTCGTGTCCGTTCTCTTGTAACGGTCGCTGCGCTCAGACCGAGCGAGCTACGGTCAAGCGGGGCATCCCGTTGAACTCGGCACGGCCTGGAGAATATGGCGATGTCATTTTAGTGGTGATTTCAGAATGCTATTTTGGTGCATTCATGGAAGGCGCTGTGAATTTTGGGCCTGCTCTGAAATATGTGATAGTTGGCTTCTAAAGGAGTTGTAAAAAGTGAGTTTGGAGTCAGATGGTATCAGTTTGGTGTCTGAAAATATCCAATTGACTGATGGACACTTGCTAGTTGACTTTTGTTGACACTTGCTAGTTGACTTGCTAGTCGACTTTTGTACATTTGCAATATGTTTCAACGGGGAGGTACCATGAGGAAAAAGCGACATGATGAAATTTCACGCAACGAGCGTTGGAGAGGAACCACTATCACTGCCCGGCCATCCTGAGGTCATCAGGACGTTGACTTTTGTATTTCTAAAGTATTTAAAGAATGCACGTTACATTTGCAATATGATTCAACATCACATCATATTGCAAATCTAACGTGCATTTGCAATATGATGTGATGTTGAATCATATTGCAAATGTAACGTACATTCTCTTAAATACTTTAGAAATGCAAAAGTCAACGGTCTGATGACCTCAGGATGGCCGGGCAGTGATAGTGGTTCCTCTCCATCGCTCGTTTCGTGAAATTTCATCATGTCGCTTTTTCCTCATGGTACCTCCCCGTTGAAACATATTGCAAATGTACAAAAGTCAACGAGCAAGTCAGTGTCCATCAGTCAAATAGATATTTTCAGACACCAAACTGATACCATCTGACTCCAAACTCACTTTTTCCAACTCCTTTAGAAGCCAACTATAACATATTTCAGAGCAGGCCCAAAATTCACAGCGCCTTCTATTTAAACCATAATAAAACAAATAATACGTAGTTATGTTCTAGCTGCGGGTCCAGTTCACACATTATGTTTAGCCCTATGTGAAGCGACCTCGAATCCCAAGTTTCGGCTCGATAGGTCATTCGGTGCCCGAGCAAAACCCTAATTGGTGCTGAAATGCCACTTTTTTCATTGCCTTGCTACGGGGTCCTTGAATGAGCAATCAAACAGGCTCGTTGGGGTCTGTCTCTATGGGCCGAGCCGGTTTCAACGCACCTAGTCTTGAGACTCTGGGACTTTTCTAAATGTCGTCCGTTTCGTTGAGGTCAAAATGAATTGAAAACATGGCAAATACACGATGCTTTTTATCGATCCGAGAACCTTCTAGAGCCATATAATTCACCGTGCACAATCGACCTGAGGTCTAGAACAGGTTTGTAAATTTTCAGAACTCTAGGTCTGACGGTTCTTTAAAAGTTGGAACAAAAGTAACTACTGCAGGCACTGTCTGCCTCTTAGCCCCTCAGTGTGTCCCTCCATCATTTCTGTGTCGGTGTGTATTTTTTATTTTTGAAATCTGATGGGATGAAGGACTGATTTACAGTTCATGAGGGTTGTCTATTCACATATATGAAGTTTTGGAAAGATTTGACATTTTTAACCCTTCGAAACAGCCCATTTGACACCAGTTATGGCACTTCCGGTTGTCACAGGAAGCTATAAATAAACACATATCATCACTGGAGTAGGCTGTTACAGAATCCTGAGTTTTAAGTCTGTATGTTAAAAATTGACTGATTTACATAGGGCTGAATGCACTATTTCTCTCAAACTGCAGGTTGGCTATGGCAAACACTTTTAGGGTGATTTAACCACTTCCGGTTGCTCCAGGAAGCTTAGAATCGACACAGGTAGACCTCATGGTGGCCTGATGGACTGACATCAAAGACAGGTTCATAAGACATTCATAACCCACATAGGCTTCAGGTTGAATTGAGAGGTGCAGTCAATGTATTCCTATGGGGCGACATGTCATTGTAAATTGTTTGATGTAAACACCAGCTTTTAACTGTTAAGGGTTAATGCCACAAGGTCAAGGTTAGGCTTGCACAGATCGGGAGGACCTTAAGAACATTCCTGAGGTGAAATTGTGCTTCTAACCTTAACGGTTCTCTCTCTGTCTCCCAAAAGCAAATAAAATTGACATGAGGTCAAAAGGTCATTTGGGTCCATTTTCTTGTAACGGTCGCTGCGCTCAGACCGAGCGAGCTACGGTCAAGCGGGGCATCTCGTTGAACTCGGCACGGCCTGGAGATAATAGTCATGCCATTGCAGGCTTTGTGTGTCTTTAAGCACCGTACTTTTTCACTCCATCCTTCCTTTTTGTGTGTGTGTGTGTTTGTGTGAGAGAGCTTTTCTTTGACATCTGTTGGGAAAAATGACTGATTACACTTCATGAGGGTTGTCTAATCACACAAGTGAAGTTTTGAAAAGATCTGACCTTTATTACCCTTCAAACCTGACCCTATGCACCATTTTAAGGTACTTCCAGTTGACATAGGAAGCTGAACGTGAACACATACCCTCCTTGGGGTAGGCTCTTATTTAATATTGAGTTTTAAGTCTTTATGTTAAGAACTGACTTATTAACAGAGGGTTAAATGAGTGTGTGTTACTTCATAAAATCACATAAAATCACAGAATTCTCTCAGAGCTTCGAGACCCACTTTAAAAATGTTCGTGTGAACAAACTGCAACTGGATCTGTGAATTTTTTGAAAAAAAAATTCCTCTTCGTGAACATCACCAAATGGACAATGTACGATTTCTCTTAAATTACGATAGATAAACGGCTGGTTCTTTTTTTCCTGACACCGTATGCTTATGTACTTTGACGTGAAGCGGTCAAATTGCACCCTACTTTGCGTTTTTGACCTTTAATCCCAGAAAAATGGCCATAACTCAAAAAGCGCAGAGGCCTCGACGCCATCTTGTTCGGGGCCAACTTCCCTTTACTCCAAACCTACGCTCGCCGAGTTTCGTCTTCGAAATATTTTCCGTTTAGGAGAAAAGGCCGCGCTCGTTTGCCCCGTGTTCGTGCGCCTGCAATATGATTTATTTGCCCCCTTGTGGGAATTTTCGAGAATGCGGAGTCCAAGTCAAAAATTTGTTATTTTTATAAAACGGTGACCGAACGTCCGAGACGTTTTTTGGGGTGACTTCCTGAAAGAGCTCTCCGCCGCCCACGGCCCGACGCCGTCCGCGATTTTCTGCGACGTATTAAGACGTCAGGTAAGGGACCGTACATTTGCAATGGGACTTTCTTCACTAACCATACGGCTCCCGTCCCAGACTTCCCTTAAGGTATGTTGAAAAACTGAAAAAACACTTTTTCATAAACAAGCTCTAAATCATGTTGAAAAACAGAAATAAACACTTTTTCAAAAACCAGCTCCAAATCATGTTGAAATACAGAAATAATCACTTTTCCATAAACAAGCTCTAAATCACGTTTGATGCACTCTGTAAGTGACATTTTTGCAGTACTGTTAGAACTCGATGACAGGAACACTGTGGACAGTTTTCAGCAAGCTGCAACCTTGAATTACAGAAATAAACACTTTTCCAAAAACAAGCTCTAAATCATGTTGAAAAACTGAAAAAACACTTTTTCATAAACAAGCTCTAAATCATGTTGAAAAACAGAAATAAACACTTTTTCAAAAACCAGCTCCAAATCATGTTGAAATACAGAAATAATCACTTTTCCATAAACAAGCTCTAAATCATGTTTGATGCACTCTGTAAGTGACATTTTTGCAGTACTGTTAGAACTCGATGACAGGAACACTGTGGACAGTTTTCAGCAAGCTGCAACCTTGAATTACAGAAATAAACACTTTTCCAAAAACAAGCTCTAAATCATGTTGAAAAACTGAAAAAACACTTTTTCATAAACAAGCTCTAAATCATGTTGAAAAACAGAAATAAACACTTTTTCAAAAACCAGCTCCAAATCATGTTGAAATACAGAAATAATCACTTTTCCATAAACAAGCTCTAAATCATGTTTGATGCACTCTGTAAGTGATTATTTTTGCAGTACTGTTAGAACTCGATGACAGGAACACTGTGGACAGTTTTCAGCAAGCTGCAACCTTGAATTACAGAAATAAACACTTTTCCAAAAACAAGCTCTAAATCATGTTGAAAAACAGAAATAAACACTTTTTCAAAAACCAGCTCCAAATCATGTTGAAATACAGAAATAATCACTTTTCCATAAACAAGCTCTAAATCATGTTTGATGCACTCTGTAAGTGACATTTTTGCAGTACTGTTAGAACTCGATGACAGGAACACTGTGGACAGTTTTCAGCAAGCTGCAACCTTGAATTACAGAAATAAACACTTTTCCAAAAACAAGCTCTAAATCATGTTGAAAAACTGAAAAAACACTTTTTCATAAACAAGCTCTAAATCATGTTGAAAAACAGAAATAAACACTTTTTCAAAAACCAGCTCCAAATCATGTTGAAATACAGAAATAATCACTTTTCCATAAACAAGCTCTAAATCATGTTTGATGCACTCTGTAAGTGACATTTTTGCAGTACTGTTAGAACTCGATGACAGGAACACTGTGGACAGTTTTCAGCAAGCTGCAACCTTGAATTACAGAAATAAACACTTTTCCAAAAACAAGCTCTAAATCATGTTGAAAAACTGAAAAAACACTTTTTCATAAACAAGCTCTAAATCATGTTGAAAAACAGAAATAAACACTTTTTCAAAAACCAGCTCCAAATCATGTTGAAATACAGAAATAATCACTTTTCCATAAACAAGCTCTAAATCATGTTTGATGCACTCTGTAAGTGACATTTTTGCAGTACTGTTAGAACTCGATGACAGGAACACTGTGGACAGTTTTCAGCAAGCTGCAACCTTGAATTACAGAAATAAACACTTTTCCAAAAACAAGCTCTAAATCATGTTGAAAAACTGAAAAAACACTTTTTCATAAACAAGCTCTAAATCATGTTGAAAAACAGAAATAAACACTTTTTCAAAAACCAGCTCCAAATCATGTTGAAATACAGAAATAATCACTTTTCCATAAACAAGCTCTAAATCACTGTTTGATGCACTCTGTAAGTGACATTTTTGCAGTACTGTTAGAACTCGATGACAGGAACACTGTGGACAGTTTTCAGCAAGCTGCAACCTTGAATTACAGAAATAAACACTTTTCCAAAAACAAGCTCTAAATCATGTTGAAAAACTGAAAAAACACTTTTTCATAAACAAGCTCTAAATCATGTTGAAAAACAGAAATAAACACTTTTTCAAAAACCAGCTCCAAATCATGTTGAAATACAGAAATAATCACTTTTCCATAAACAAGCTCTAAATCACGTTTGATGCACTCTGTAAGTGACATTTTTGCAGTACTGTTAGAACTCGATGACAGGAACACTGTGGACAGTTTTCAGCAAGCTGCAACCTTGAATTACAGAAATAAACACTTTTCCAAAAACAAGCTCTAAATCATGTTGAAAAACTGAAAAAACACTTTTTCATAAACAAGCTCTAAATCATGTTGAAAAACAGAAATAAACACTTTTTCAAAAACCAGCTCCAAATCATGTTGAAAAACAGAAATAATCACTTTTTCATAAACAAGCTCTAAATCATGTTTGATGCACTCTGTAAGTGATATTTTTGCAGTACTGTTAGAACTCGATGACAGGAACACTGTGGACAGTTTTCAGCAATCTGCAACCTTGAATTACAGAAATAAACACTTTTCCAAAAACAAGCTCTAAATCATGTTGAAAAACTGAAAAAACACTTTTTCAAAAACAAGCTCTAAATCATGTTGAAAAACAGAAATAAACACTTTTTCAAAAACCAGCTCCAAATCATGTTGAAATACAGAAATAATCACTTTTCCATAAACAAGCTCTAAATCATGTTTGATGCACTCTGTAAGTGACATTTTTGCAGTACTGTTAGAACTCGATGACAGGAACACTGTGGACAGTTTTCAGCAAGCTGCAACCTTGAATTACAGAAATAAACACTTTTCCAAAAACAAGCTCTAAATCATGTTGAAAAACTGAAAAAACACTTTTTCATAAACAAGCTCTAAATCATGTTGAAAAACAGAAATAAACACTTTTTCAAAAACCAGCTCCAAATCATGTTGAAATACAGAAATAATCACTTTTCCATAAACAAGCTCTAAATCATGTTTGATGCACTCTGTAAGTGACATTTTTGCAGTACTGTTAGAACTCGATGACAGGAACACTGTGGACAGTTTTCAGCAATCTGCAACCTTGAATTACAGAAATAAACACTTTTCCAAAAACAAGCTCTAAATCATGTTGAAAAACTGAAAAAACACTTTTTCAAAAACAAGCTCTAAATCATGTTGAAAAACAGAAATAAACACTTTTTTCAAAAACCAGCTCCAAATCATGTTGAAATACAGAAATAATCACTTTTCCATAAACAAGCTCTAAATCATGTTTGATGCACTCTGTAAGTGACATTTTTGCAGTACTGTTAGAACTCGATGACAGGAACACTGTGGACAGTTTTCAGCAAGCTGCAACCTTGAATTACAGAAATAAACACTTTTCCAAAAACAAGCTCTAAATCATGTTGAAAAACTGAAAAAAACTTTTTCATAAACAAGCTCTAAATCATGTTGAAAACAGAAATAAACACTTTTTCAAAAACCAGCTCCAAATCATGTTGAAATACAGAAATAATCACTTTTCCATAAACAAGCTCTAAATCATGTTTGATGCACTCTGTAAGTGACATTTTTGCAGTACTGTTAGAACTCGATGACAGGAACACTGTGGACAGTTTTCAGCAAGCTGCAACCTTGAATTACAGAAATAAACACTTTTCCAAAAACAAGCTCTAAATCATGTTGAAAAACTGAAAAAACACTTTTTCATAAACAAGCTCTAAATCATGTTGAAAAACAGAAATAAACACTTTTTCAAAAACCAGCTCCAAATCATGTTGAAATACAGAAATAATCACTTTTCCATAAACAAGCTCTAAATCATGTTTGATGCACTCTGTAAGTGACATTTTTGCAGTACTGTTAGAACTCGATGACAGGAACACTGTGGACAGTTTTCAGCAAGCTGCAACCTTGAATTACAGAAATAAACACTTTTCCAAAAACAAGCTCTAAATCATGTTGAAAAACTGAAAAAACACTTTTTCATAAACAAGCTCTAAATCATGTTGAAAAACAGAAATAAACACTTTTTCAAAAACCAGCTCCAAATCATGTTGAAATACAGAAATAATCACTTTTCCATAAACAAGCTCTAAATCATGTTTGATGCACTCTGTAAGTGACATTTTTGCAGTACTGTTAGAACTCGATGACAGGAACACTGTGGACAGTTTTCAGCAAGCTGCAACCTTGAATTACAGAAATAAACACTTTTCCAAAAACAAGCTCTAAATCATGTTGAAAAACTGAAAAAACACTTTTTCATAAACAAGCTCTAAATCATGTTGAAAAACAGAAATAAACACTTTTTCAAAAACCAGCTCCAAATCATGTTGAAATACAGAAATAATCACTTTTCCATAAACAAGCTCTAAATCATGTTTGATGCACTCTGTAAGTGACATTTTTGCAGTACTGTTAGAACTCGATGACAGGAACACTGTGGACAGTTTTCAGCAAGCTGCAACCTTGAATTACAGAAATAAACACTTTTCCAAAAACAAGCTCTAAATCATGTTGAAAAACTGAAAAAACACTTTTTCATAAACAAGCTCTAAATCATGTTGAAAAACAGAAATAAACACTTTTTCAAAAACCAGCTCCAAATCATGTTGAAATACAGAAATAATCACTTTTCCATAAACAAGCTCTAAATCATGTTTGATGCACTCTGTAAGTGACATTTTTGCAGTACTGTTAGAACTCGATGACAGGAACACTGTGGACAGTTTTCAGCAAGCTGCAACCTTGAATTACAGAAATAAACACTTTTCCAAAAACAAGCTCTAAATCATGTTGAAAAACTGAAAAAACACTTTTTCATAAACAAGCTCTAAATCATGTTGAAAAACAGAAATAAACACTTTTTCAAAAACCAGCTCCAAATCATGTTGAAATACAGAAATAATCACTTTTCCATAAACAAGCTCTAAATCATGTTTGATGCACTCTGTAAGTGACATTTTTGCAGTACTGTTAGAACTCGATGACAGGAACACTGTGGACAGTTTTCAGCAAGCTGCAACCTTGAATTACAGAAATAAACACTTTTCCAAAAACAAGCTCTAAATCATGTTGAAAAACTGAAAAAACACTTTTTCATAAACAAGCTCTAAATCATGTTGAAAAACAGAAATAAACACTTTTTCAAAAACCAGCTCCAAATCATGTTGAAATACAGAAATAATCACTTTTCCATAAACAAGCTCTAAATCATGTTTGATGCACTCTGTAAGTGACATTTTTGCAGTACTGTTAGAACTCGATGACAGGAACACTGTGGACAGTTTTCAGCAAGCTGCAACCTTGAATTACAGAAATAAACACTTTTCCAAAAACAAGCTCTAAATCATGTTGAAAAACTGAAAAAACACTTTTTCATAAACAAGCTCTAAATCATGTTGAAAAACAGAAATAAACACTTTTTCAAAAACCAGCTCCAAATCATGTTGAAATACAGAAATAATCACTTTTCCATAAACAAGCTCTAAATCATGTTTGATGCACTCTGTAAGTGACATTTTTGCAGTACTGTTAGAACTCGATGACAGGAACACTGTGGACAGTTTTCAGCAAGCTGCAACCTTGAATTACAGAAATAAACACTTTTCCAAAAACAAGCTCTAAATCATGTTGAAAAACTGAAAAAACACTTTTTCATAAACAAGCTCTAAATCATGTTGAAAAACAGAAATAAACACTTTTTCAAAAACCAGCTCCAAATCATGTTGAAATACAGAAATAATCACTTTTCCATAAACAAGCTCTAAATCATGTTTGATGCACTCTGTAAGTGACATTTTTGCAGTACTGTTAGAACTCGATGACAGGAACACTGTGGACAGTTTTCAGCAAGCTGCAACCTTGAATTACAGAAATAAACACTTTTCCAAAAACAAGCTCTAAATCATGTTGAAAAACTGAAAAAACACTTTTTCATAAACAAGCTCTAAATCATGTTGAAAAACAGAAATAAACACTTTTTCAAAAACCAGCTCCAAATCATGTTGAAATACAGAAATAATCACTTTTCCATAAACAAGCTCTAAATCATGTTTGATGCACTCTGTAAGTGACATTTTTGCAGTACTGTTAGAACTCGATGACAGGAACACTGTGGACAGTTTTCAGCAATCTGCAACCTTGAATTACAGAAATAAACACTTTTCCAAAAACAAGCTCTAAATCATGTTGAAAAACTGAAAAAACACTTTTTCATAAACAAGCTCTAAATCATGTTGAAAAACAGAAATAAACACTTTTTCAAAAACCAGCTCCAAATCATGTTGAAATACAGAAATAATCACTTTTCCATAAACAAGCTCTAAATCATGTTTGATGCACTCTGTAAGTGACATTTTTGCAGTACTGTTAGAACTCGATGACAGGAACACTGTGGACAGTTTTCAGCAAGCTGCAACCTTGAATTACAGAAATAAACACTTTTCCAAAAACAAGCTCTAAATCATGTTGAAAAACTGAAAAAACACTTTTTCATAAACAAGCTCTAAATCATGTTGAAAAACAGAAATAAACACTTTTTCAAAAACCAGCTCCAAATCATGTTGAAATACAGAAATAATCACTTTTCCAATAAACAAGCTCTAAATCACGTTTGATGCACTCTGTAAGTGACATTTTTGCAGTACTGTTAGAACTCGATGACAGGAACACTGTGGACAGTTTTCAGCAAGCTGCAACCTTGAATTACAGAAATAAACACTTTTCCAAAACAAGCTCTAAATCATGTTGAAAAACTGAAAAAACACTTTTTCATAAACAAGCTCTAAATCATGTTGAAAAACAGAAATAAACACTTTTTCAAAAACCAGCTCCAAATCATGTTGAAATACAGAAATAATCACTTTTCCATAAACAAGCTCTAAATCATGTTTGATGCACTCTGTAAGTGACATGTTTGCAGTACTGTTAGAACTCGATTACAGGAACACTGTGGACAGTTTTCAGCAAGCTGCAACCTTGAATTACAGAAATAAACACTTTTCCAAAAACAAGCTCTAAATCATGTTGAAAAACAGAAATAAACACTTTTTCAATAACCAGCTCCAAATCATGTTGAAATACAGAAATAATCACTTTTCCATAAACAAGCTCTAAATCACGTTTGATGCACTCTGTAAGTGACATTTTTGCAGTACTGTTAGAACTCGATTACAGGAACACTGGACAGTTTTCAGCAAGCTGCAACCTTGAATTACAGAAATAAACACTTTTCCAAAAACAAGCTCTAAATCATGTTGAAAAACTGAAAAAACACTTTTTCATAAACAAGCTCTAAATCATGTTGAAAAACAGAAATAAACACTTTTTCAAAAACCAGCTCCAAATCATGTTGAAATACAGAAATAATCACTTTTCCATAAACAAGCTCTAAATCACGTTTGATGCACTCTGTAAGTGACATTTTTGCAGTACTGTTAGAACTCGATTACAGGAACACTGGACAGTTTTCAGCAAGCTGCAACCTTGAATTACAGAAATAAACACTTTTCCAAAAACAAGCTCTAAATCATGTTGAAAAACTGAAAAAACACTTTTTCATAAACAAGCTCTAAATCATGTTGAAAAACAGAAATAAACACTTTTTCAAAAACCAGCTCCAAATCATGTTGAAATACAGAAATAATCACTTTTCCATAAACAAGCTCTAAATCATGTTTGATGCACTCTGTAAGTGACATGTTTGCAGTACTGTTAGAACTCGATTACAGGAACACTGGACAGTTTTCAGCAAGCTGCAACCTTGAATTACAGAAATAAACACTTTTCCAAAAACAAGCTCTAAATCATGTTGAAAAACTGAAAAAACACTTTTTCATAAACAAGCTCTAAATCATGTTGAAAAACAGAAATAAACACTTTTTCAAAAACCAGCTCCAAATCATGTTGAAATACAGAAATAATCACTTTTCCATAAACAAGCTCTAAATCATGTTTGATGCACTCTGTAAGTGATATTTTTGCAGTACTGTTAGAACTCGATGACAGGAACACTGTGGACAGTTTTCAGCAAGCTGCAACCTTGAATTACAGAAATAATCACTTTTCCATAAACAAGCTCTAAATCATGTTTGATGCACTCTGTAAGTGACATTTTTGCAGTACTGTTAGAACTCGATGACAGGAACACTGTGGACAGTTTTCAGCAAGATGCAACCTTGAATTACAGAAATAAACACTTTTCCAAAAACAAGCTCTAAATCATGTTGAAAAACTGAAAAAACACTTTTTCATAAACAAGCTCTAAATCATGTTGAAAAACTGAAAAAACACTTTTTCATAAACCAGCTCTAAATCATGTTGAAAAACAGAAATAAACACTTTTTCAAAAACCAGCTCCAAATCATGTTGAAATACAGAAATAATCACTTTTCCATAAACAAGCTCTAAATCACGTTTGATGCACTCTGTAAGTGACATTTTTCAGTACTGTTAGAACTCGATGACAGGAACACTGTGGACAGTTTTCAGCAAGCTGCAACCTTGAATTACAGAAATAATCACTTTTCCATAAACAAGCTCTAAATCATGTTTGATGCACTCTGTAAGTGAGATTTTTGCAGTACTGTTAGAACTCGATGACAGGAACACTGTGGACAGTTTTCAGCAAGCTGCAACCTTGAATTACAGAAATAAACACTTTTCCAAAAACAAGCTCTAAATCATGTTGAAAAACTGAAAAAACACTTTTTCATAAACAAGCTCTAAATCATGTTGAAAAACAGAAATAAACACTTTTTCAAAAACCAGCTCCAAATCATGTTGAAATACAGAAATAATCACTTTTCCATAAACAAGCTCTAAATCACGTTTGATGCACTCTGTAAGTGACATTTTTGCAGTACTGTTAGAACTCGATGACAGGAACACTGTGGACAGTTTTCAGCAAGCTGCAACCTTGAATTACAGAAATAAACACTTTTCCAAAAACAAGCTCTAAATCATGTTGAAAAACTGAAAAAACACTTTTTCATAAACAAGCTCTAAATCATGTTGAAACACAGAAATAAACACGTTTTCAAAAACCAGCTCCAAATCATGTTGAAATACAGAAATAATCACTTTTCCATAAACAAGCTCTAAATCATGTTTGATGCACTCTGTAAGTGAGATTTTTGCAGTACTGTTAGAACTCGATGACAGGAACACTGTGGACAGTTTTCAGCAAGCTGCAACCTTGAATTACAGAAATAAACACTTTTCCAAAAACAAGCTCTAAATCATGTTGAAAAACTGAAAAAACACTTTTTCATAAACAAGCTCTAAATCATGTTGAAAAACAGAAATAAACACTTTTTCAAAAACCAGCTCCAAATCATGTTGAAATACAGAAATAATCACTTTTCCATAAACAAGCTCTAAATCACGTTTGATGCACTCTGTAAGTGACATTTTTGCAGTACTGTTAGAACTCGATGACAGGAACACTGTGGACAGTTTTCAGCAAGCTGCAACCTTGAATTACAGAAATAAACACTTTTCCAAAAACAAGCTCTAAATCATGTTGAAAAACTGAAAAAACACTTTTTCATAAACAAGCTCTAAATCATGTTGAAAAACAGAAATAAACACTTTTTCAAAAACCAGCTCCAAATCATGTTGAAATACAGAAATAATCACTTTTCCATAAACAAGCTCTAAATCATGTTTGATGCACTCTGTAAGTGACATGTTTGCAGTACTGTTAGAACTCGATTACAGGAACACTGGACAGTTTTCAGCAAGCTGCAACCTTGAATTACAGAAATAAACACTTTTCCAAAAACAAGCTCTAAATCATGTTGAAAAACTGAAAAAACACTTTTTCATAAACAAGCTCTAAATCATGTTGAAAAACAGAAATAAACACTTTTTCAAAAACCAGCTCCAAATCATGTTGAAATACAGAAATAATCACTTTTCCATAAACAAGCTCTAAATCATGTTTGATGCACTCTGTAAGTGATATTTTTGCAGTACTGTTAGAACTCGATGACAGGAACACTGTGGACAGTTTTCAGCAAGCTGCAACCTTGAATTACAGAAATAATCACTTTTCCATAAACAAGCTCTAAATCATGTTTGATGCACTCTGTAAGTGACATTTTTGCAGTACTGTTAGAACTCGATGACAGGAACACTGTGGACAGTTTTCAGCAAGATGCAACCTTGAATTACAGAAATAAACACTTTTCCAAAAACAAGCTCTAAATCATGTTGAAAAACTGAAAAAACACTTTTTCATAAACAAGCTCTAAATCATGTTGAAAAACTGAAAAAACACTTTTTCATAAACCAGCTCTAAATCATGTTGAAAAACAGAAATAAACACTTTTTCAAAAACCAGCTCCAAATCATGTTGAAATACAGAAATAATCACTTTTCCATAAACAAGCTCTAAATCACGTTTGATGCACTCTGTAAGTGACATTTTTCAGTACTGTTAGAACTCGATGACAGGAACACTGTGGACAGTTTTCAGCAAGCTGCAACCTTGAATTACAGAAATAATCACTTTTCCATAAACAAGCTCTAAATCATGTTTGATGCACTCTGTAAGTGAGATTTTTGCAGTACTGTTAGAACTCGATGACAGGAACACTGTGGACAGTTTTCAGCAAGCTGCAACCTTGAATTACAGAAATAAACACTTTTCCAAAAACAAGCTCTAAATCATGTTGAAAAACTGAAAAAACACTTTTTCATAAACAAGCTCTAAATCATGTTGAAAAACAGAAATAAACACTTTTTCAAAAACCAGCTCCAAATCATGTTGAAATACAGAAATAATCACTTTTCCATAAACAAGCTCTAAATCACGTTTGATGCACTCTGTAAGTGACATTTTTGCAGTACTGTTAGAACTCGATGACAGGAACACTGTGGACAGTTTTCAGCAAGCTGCAACCTTGAATTACAGAAATAAACACTTTTCCAAAAACAAGCTCTAAATCATGTTGAAAAACTGAAAAAACACTTTTTCATAAACAAGCTCTAAATCATGTTGAAACACAGAAATAAACACGTTTTCAAAAACCAGCTCCAAATCATGTTGAAATACAGAAATAATCACTTTTCCATAAACAAGCTCTAAATCATGTTTGATGCACTCTGTAAGTGAGATTTTTGCAGTACTGTTAGAACTCGATGACAGGAACACTGTGGACAGTTTTCAGCAAGCTGCAACCTTGAATTACAGAAATAAACACTTTTCCAAAAACAAGCTCTAAATCATGTTGAAAAACTGAAAAAACACTTTTTCATAAACAAGCTCTAAATCATGTTGAAAAACAGAAATAAACACTTTTTCAAAAACCAGCTCCAAATCATGTTGAAATACAGAAATAATCACTTTTCCATAAACAAGCTCTAAATCACGTTTGATGCACTCTGTAAGTGACATTTTTGCAGTACTGTTAGAACTCGATGACAGGAACACTGTGGACAGTTTTCAGCAAGCTGCAACCTTGAATTACAGAAATAAACACTTTTCCAAAAACAAGCTCTAAATCATGTTGAAAAACTGAAAAAACACTTTTTCATAAACAAGCTCTAAATCATGTTGAAAAACAGAAATAAACACTTTTTCAAAAACCAGCTCCAAATCATGTTGAAATACAGAAATAATCACTTTTCCATAAACAAGCTCTAAATCATGTTTGATGCACTCTGTAAGTGACATGTTTGCAGTACTGTTAGAACTCGATTACAGGAACACTGTGGACAGTTTTCAGCAAGCTGCAACCTTGAATTACAGAAATAAACACTTTTCCAAAAACAAGCTCTAAATCATGTTGAAAAACAGAAATAAACACTTTTTCAATAACCAGCTCCAAATCATGTTGAAATACAGAAATAATCACTTTTCCATAAACAAGCTCTAAATCACGTTTGATGCACTCTGTAAGTGACATTTTTGCAGTACTGTTAGAACTCGATTACAGGAACACTGGACAGTTTTCAGCAAGCTGCAACCTTGAATTACAGAAATAAACACTTTTCCAAAAACAAGCTCTAAATCATGTTGAAAAACTGAAAAAACACTTTTTCATAAACAAGCTCTAAATCATGTTGAAAAACAGAAATAAACACTTTTTCAAAAACCAGCTCCAAATCATGTTGAAATACAGAAATAATCACTTTTCCATAAACGAGCTCTAAATCATGTTTGATGCACTCTGTAAGTGACATGTTTGCAGTACTGTTAGAACTCGATTACAGGAACACTGTGGACAGTTTTCAGCAAGCTGCAACCTTGAATTACAGAAATAAACACTTTTCCAAAAACAAGCTCTAAATCATGTTGAAAAACTGAAAAAACACTTTTTCAAAAACAAGCTCTAAATCATGTTGAAAAACAGAAATAAACACTTTTTCAAAAACAAGCTCCAAATCATGTTGAAAAACAGAAATAATCACTTTTTCATAAACAAGCTCTAAATCATGTTTGATGCACTCTGTAAGTGATATTTTTGCAGTACTGTTAGAACTCGATGACAGGAACACTGTGGACAGTTTTCAGCAAGCTGCAACCTTGAATTACAGAAATAATCACTTTTCCATAAACAAGCTCTAAATCATGTTTGATGCACTCTGTAAGTGACATTTTTGCAGTACTGTTAGAACTCGATGACAGGAACACTGTGGACAGTTTTCAGCAAGCTGCAACCTTGAATTACAGAAATGATTTAGAGCTTGTTTATGGAAAAGTGATTATTTCTGTATTTCAACATGATTTGGAGCTGGTTTTTGAAAAGGTTAGGGTTAGGGTTAGGGTTAGGTTTCTAGTTTTGATTTCTAGTTTTGAGTCGGTTGATCCACTTCCATCTCTGACACGTGGAAACCGGAGGGGGGAAGGGAGGGGGTGCAGGGTTAGGGTTAGGGTTAGGGTTAGGGTTAGGGTTAGGGGTTAGGGTTAGGGTTAGGGTTAGGGTTAGGGTTAGGGTTAGGGTTAGGGTTAGGGGTTAGGGGTTAGGGGTTAGGGGTTAGGGTTAGGGTTAGGGTTAGGGTTAGGGTTAGGGTTAGGTTTCTAGTTTTGAGTCGGTTGATCCACTTCCATCTCTGACACGTGGAAACCGGAGGGGGGAAGGGTTAGGGTTAGGGTTAGGTTTCTAGTTTTGAGTCGGTTGATCCACTTCCATCTCTGACACGTGGAAACCGGAGGGGGGAAGGGAGGGGGTGCACTCCACACATGTGCGCGCGGTCCGGAGGGGTCTGGGCGCGGCCGGCCAAAGTTGTAGGCCCCATGGAGCCCACTGGTAGATTAACCCATTACTAGGGTTAAAGAGTCGTCTGTCCTTGGGGTGGGGGTTAGGGTTAGGTATGGTTAGTAAAATGGTTAAGGTTAGGGTTAGGGTTAGGGTAAGGTATAGTTTTAGGAATGGTTAAGTTTAGGTAGGTCTGTCGACTCGATTTAGGATCAGGCAAAATCCCTTGAGTTGCGCCCCTTATGCAGGTTTGGTCCTCGGTTGGTTGCCATGTGTCCATATCGAGTGGTGTGGTCAAGATGTCTAGGTCCGCTATGTCAACGGATGTGGAAAGCATAGTGCAACCTAGGAGTTTACTCCCCCTCGGATCCTTCTCTCTTAGCTCCACGTTGTCTATGTATTCACTTCCGTGTTCGTCAGTTTAGGTCCTGGATGTTTTCAATCATGTGTGTAATTCAGGGGTTATTCCCTTCCAGGATCCTAACTCTGAATCAACCCATGTATAGTCCAATCCAGCTGGTCCGTATGGGTATACTCAACGTAGGATCAGGCAAAACCGTCGAGTTGCGTACCTTGTGCAGGTCCGGACCTCAGTTGGTTGCCATGTGTCCCTGTCGAGTGGTAAGTCATTGAACTCCCATAGGTTTGGGCAGATAGGGTTAGGGTTAGGGTTAGGGTTAGGGTTAGGGTTAGGGTTAGGGGTTAGGGTTAGGGTTAGGGTTAGGGTTAGGGTTAGGGTTAGGGTTAGGTTAGGGTTAGGGTTAGGGTTAGGGTTAGGGTTAGGTTAGGGTTAGGGTTAGGGTTAGGGTTAGGGTTAGGGTTAGGTTAGGGTTAGGGTTAGGGTTAGGGTTAGGGTTAGGGTTAGGGTTAGGGTTAGGTTTCTAGTTTTGAGTCGGTTGATCCACTTCCATCTCTGACACGTGGAAACCGGAGGGGGGAAGGGAGGGGGTGCACTCCACATCATATGCGCGCGGGCCGGAGGGGTCTGGGCGCGGCCGGCCAAAGTCGTAGGCCCCATGGAGCCCACTGGTAGATTAACCCATAACTAGGGTTAAAGAGTAGTCTGTCCTTGGGGTGGGGGTTAGGGTTAGGTATGGTTAGTAAAATGGTTAAGTTTAGGGTTAAGGTTAGGGTAAGGTATATTTTTTAGAGTGGTTTAGGGTTAGGTTTAGGGTTAGGGTAAGGTTTAGGGTTAGGGTTAGGTATGGTTAGTAAAATGGTTAAGGTTAGGGTTAGGGTTAGGGTAAGGTATAGTTTTAGGAAT
>NW_024058705.1:37500-45000 GCF_016432855.1 Salvelinus namaycush
GTCTGCAGGCCATTTAAAATCATTTTCATTCGATTTCAATAGCAGCACCTGGTAACCCAAAAAAACATAAGGTGGTGTCAGTAGTGAGGATCGATTTCAATAGCAGCACCTGGTAACCCAAAAAGAGGGCACTCTGTCGTTTTTCCTGAATAATTCAACATAGAATATTTTCGGACTTTTTTTGAAAAGCTCCATAAATCCCTTAGGCCGGTGCCTACTGACTTGGGCCCCTACTATGGTGCTCCCATATCGGGCATGGGTGTGGGCAGGCTATTAAAAGTCGTTTTCATTCGATTTCAATAGGGGCACCTGGTAACCCAAAAAGAGGGCACTCTGTCGTTTTTCCTGAATAATTCAACATAGAATATTTTCGGACTTTTTTTGAAAAGCTCCATAAATCCCTTAGGCCGGTGCCTACTGACTTGGACCCCTACTATGGTGCTCCCATATCGGGCATGGGTGTGGGCAGGCCCTTAAAAGTCATTTTCATTCGATTTCAATAGCAGCACCTGGTAACCCAAACTAACATAAGGTGGTGTCAGTAGTGCGGGTGACTACATACATTTTTGAAAAGCTCCATAAATCCCTTAGGCCGGTGCCTACTGACTTGGGCCCCTACTATGGTGCTCCCATATCGGGCATGGGTGTGGGCAGGCTATTAAAAGTCGTTTTCATTCGATTTCAATAGGGGCACCTGGTAACCCAAAAAGAGGGCACTCTGTCGTTTTTCCTGAATAATTCAACATAGAATATTTTCGGACTTTTTTTGAAAAGCTCCATAAATCCCTTAGGCCGGTGCCTACTGACTTGGACCCCTACTATGGTGCTCCCATATCGGGCATGGGTGTGGGCAGGCCCTTAAAAGTCGTTTTCATTCGATTTCAATAGGGGCACCTGGTAACCCAAAAAGAGGGCACTGTCGTTTTTCCTGAATAGTTCAACATAGAATATTTTCGGACTATTTTTGAAAAGCTCCATAAATCCCTTAGGCCGGTGCCTACTGACTTGGGCCCCTACTATGGTGCTCCCATATCGGGCATGGGTGTGGGCAGGCCCTTAAAAGCCGTTTTCATTCGATTTCAATAGCGGCACCTGGTAACCCAAAAAGAGGGCACTCTGTCGTTTTTCCTGAATAATTCAACATAGAATATTTTCGGACTTTTTTTGAAAAGCTCCATAAATCCCTTAGGCCGGTGCCTACTGACTTGGACCCCTACTATGGTGCTCCCATATCGGGCATGGGTGTGGGCAGGCCCTTAAAAGCCGTTTTCATTCGATTTCAATAGCGGCACCTGGTAACCCAAAAAGAGGGCACTCTGTCGTTTTTCCTGAATAATTCAACATAGAATATTTTCGGACTTTTTTTGAAAAGCTCCATAAATCCCTTAGGCCGGTGCCTACTGACTTGGACCCCTACTATGGTGCTCCCATATCGGGCATGGGTGTGGGCAGGCCCTTAAAAGCCGTTTTCATTCGATTTCAATAGCGGCACCTGGTAACCCAAAAAGAGGGCACTCTGTCGTTTTTCCTGAATAATTCAACATAGAATATTTTCGGACTTTTTTTGAAAAGCTCCATAAATCCCTTAGGCCGGTGCCTACTGACTTGGACCCCTACTATGGTGCTCCCATATCGGGCATGGGTGTGGGCAGGCCCTTAAAAGTCGTTTTCATTCGATTTCAATAGGGGCACCTGGTAACCCAAAAAGAGGGCACTCTGTCGTTTTTCCTGAATAGTTCAACATAGAATATTTTCGGACTTTTTTTGAAAAGCTCCATAAATCCCTTAGGCCGGTGCCTACTGACTTGGGCCCCTACTATGGTGCTCCCATATCGGGCATGGGTGTGGGCAGGCCCTTAAAAGTCATTTTCATTCGATTTCAATAGCAGCACCTGGTAACCCAAACTAACATAAGGTGGTGTCAGTAGTGCGGGTGACTACATACATTTTTGAAAAGCTCCATAAATCCCTTAGGCCGGTGCCTACTGACTTGGGCCCCTACTATGGTGCTCCCATATCGGGCATGGGTGTGGGCAGGCTATTAAAAGTCATTTTCATTCGATTTCAATAGGGGCACCTGGTAACCCAAAAAGAGGGCACTCTGTCGTTTTTCCTGAATAATTCAACATAGAATATTTTCGGACTTTTTTTGAAAAGCTCCATAAATCCCTTAGGCCGGTGCCTACTGACTTGGACCCCTACTATGGTGCTCCCATATCGGGCATGGGTGTGGGCAGGCCCTTAAAAGCCGTTTTCATTCGATTTCAATAGCGGCACCTGGTAACCCAAAAAGAGGGCACTCTGTCGTTTTTCCTGAATAATTCAACATAGAATATTTTCGGACTTTTTTTGAAAAGCTCCATAAATCCCTTAGGCCGGTGCCTACTGACTTGGACCCCTACTATGGTGCTCCCATATCGGGCATGGGTGTGGGCAGGCCCTTAAAAGCCGTTTTCATTCGATTTCAATAGCGGCACCTGGTAACCCAAAAAGAGGGCACTCTGTCGTTTTTCCTGAATAATTCAACATAGAATATTTTCGGACTTTTTTTGAAAAGCTCCATAAATCCCTTAGGCCGGTGCCTACTGACTTGGACCCCTACTATGGTGCTCCCATATCGGGCATGGGTGTGGGCAGGCCCTTAAAAGTCGTTTTCATTCGATTTCAATAGGGGCACCTGGTAACCCAAAAAGAGGGCACTCTGTCGTTTTTCCTGAATAGTTCAACATAGAATATTTTCGGACTTTTTTTGAAAAGCTCCATAAATCCCTTAGGCCGGTGCCTACTGACTTGGGCCCCTACTATGGTGCTCCCATATCGGGCATGGGTGTGGGCAGGCCCTTAAAAGTCATTTTCATTCGATTTCAATAGCAGCACCTGGTAACCCAAACTAACATAAGGTGGTGTCAGTAGTGCGGGTGACTACATACATTTTTGAAAAGCTCCATAAATCCCTTAGGCCGGTGCCTACTGACTTGGGCCCCTACTATGGTGCTCCCATATCGGGCATGGGTGTGGGCAGGCTATTAAAAGTCATTTTCATTCGATTTCAATAGGGGCACCTGGTAACCCAAAAAGAGGGCACTCTGTCGTTTTTCCTGAATAATTCAACATAGAATATTTTCGGACTTTTTTTGAAAAGCTCCATAAATCCCTTAGGCCGGTGCCTACTGACTTGGACCCCTACTATGGTGCTCCCATATCGGGCATGGGTGTGGGCAGGCCCTTAAAAGTCATTTTCATTCGATTTCAATAGCAGCACCTGGTAACCCAAACTAACATAAGGTGGTGTCAGTAGTGCGGGTGACTACATACATTTTTGAAAAGCTCCATAAATCCCTTAGGCCGGTGCCTACTGACTTGGGCCCCTACTATGGTGCTCCCATATCGGGCATGGGTGTGGGCAGGCTATTAAAAGTCGTTTTCATTCGATTTCAATAGGGGCACCTGGTAACCCAAAAAGAGGGCACTCTGTCGTTTTTCCTGAATAGTTCAACATAGAATATTTTCGGACTTTTTTTGAAAAGCTCCATAAATCCCTTAGGCCGGTGCCTACTGACTTGGGCCCCTAGTATGGTGCTCCCATATCGGGCATGGGTGTGGGCAGGCCCTTAAAAGCCGTTTTCATTCGATTTCAATAGCGGCACCTGGTAACCCAAAAAGAGGGCACTCTGTCGTTTTTCCTGAATAATTCAACATAGAATATTTTCGGACTTTTTTTGAAAAGCTCCATAAATCCCTTAGGCCGGTGCCTACTGACTTGGACCCCTACTATGGTGCTCCCATATCGGGCATGGGTGTGGGCAGGCCCTTAAAAGTCGTTTTCATTCGATTTCAATAGCGGCACCTGGTAACCCAAAAAGAGGGCACTCTGTCGTTTTTCCTGAATAATTCAACATAGAATATTTTCGGACTTTTTTGAAAAGCTCCATAAATCCCTTAGGCCGGTGCCTACTGACTTGGACCCCTACTATGGTGCTCCCATATCGGGCATGGGTGTGGGCAGGCCCTTAAAAGTCGTTTTCATTCGATTTCAATAGGGGCACCTGGTAACCCAAAAAGAGGGCACTCTGTCGTTTTTCCTGAATAGTTCAACATAGAATATTTTCGGACTTTTTTTGAAAAGCTCCATAAATCCCTTAGGCCGGTGCCTACTGACTTGGGCCCCTACTATGGTGCTCCCATATCGGGCATGGGTGTGGGCAGGCCCTTAAAAGTCATTTTCATTCGATTTCAATAGCAGCACCTGGTAACCCAAACTAACATAAGGTGGTGTCAGTAGTGCGGGTGACTACATACATTTTTGAAAAGCTCCATAAATCCCTTAGGCCGGTGCCTACTGACTTGGGCCCCTACTATGGTGCTCCCATATCGGGCATGGGTGTGGGCAGGCTATTAAAAGTCGTTTTCATTCGATTTCAATAGGGGCACCTGGTAACCCAAAAAGAGGGCACTCTGTCGTTTTTCCTGAATAGTTCAACATAGAATATTTTCGGACTTTTTTTGAAAAGCTCCATAAATCCCTTAGGCCGGTGCCTACTGACTTGGGCCCCTAGTATGGTGCTCCCATATCGGGCATGGGTGTGGGCAGGCCCTTAAAAGCCGTTTTCATTCGATTTCAATAGCGGCACCTGGTAACCCAAAAAGAGGGCACTCTGTCGTTTTTCCTGAATAATTCAACATAGAATATTTTCGGACTTTTTTGAAAAGCTCCATAAATCCCTTAGGCCGGTGCCTACTGACTTGGACCCCTACTATGGTGCTCCCATATCGGGCATGGGTGTGGGCAGGCCCTTAAAAGTCGTTTTCATTCGATTTCAATAGCGGCACCTGGTAACCCAAAAAGAGGGCACTCTGTCGTTTTTCCTGAATAATTCAACATAGAATATTTTCGGACTTTTTTTGAAAAGCTCCATAAATCCCTTAGGCCGGTGCCTACTGACTTGGACCCCTACTATGGTGCTCCCATATCGGGCATGGGTGTGGGCAGGCCCTTAAAAGTCGTTTCATTCGATTTCAATAGGGGCACCTGGTAACCCAAAAAGAGGGCACTCTGTCGTTTTTCCTGAATAGTTCAACATAGAATATTTTCGGACTTTTTTTGAAAAGCTCCATAAATCCCTTAGGCCGGTGCCCACTGACTTGTGCCCATAGTATGGTGCTCCCATAGCGGGCATGGGTGTCTGCAGGTCATTTAAATTCATTTTCATTCGATTAGAATAGGAGCACCTGGTAACCCAAAAATAATACCAGGTGCACGGAGGGGAGGATGAGTACAGACATTTTATATAAAAGCTCCATAAATCCCTTAGGCCGGTGCCCACTGACTTGTGCCCATAGTATGGTGCTCCCATAGCGGGCATGGGTGTCTGCAGGTCATTTAAATTCATTTTCATTCGATTAGAATAGGAGCACCTGGTAACCCAAAAATAATACCAGGTGCACGGAGGGGAGGATGAGTACAGACATTTTATATAAAAGCTCCATAAATCCCTTAGGCCGGTGCCCACTGACTTGTGCCCATAGTATGGTGCTCCCATAGCGGGCATGGGTGTCTGCAGGTCATTTAAATTCATTTTCATTCGATTAGAATAGGAGCACCTGGTAACCCAAAAGAGGGCACTTAGCCGTTTTTCCTGAGTAGTTCAACATAGAATATTTTCGGACCTTTTTTGAAAAGCTCCATAAATCCCTCAGGCCGGCCCCCACTGACTTGTGCCCATAGTATGGTGCTCCCATAGCGGGCATGGGTGTCTGCAGGCCATTTAAAATCATTTTCATTCGATTTCAATAGCAGCACCTGGTAACCCAAAAATAATACCAGGTGCACTCATTCGATTTCAATAGGAGCACCTGGTAACCCAAAAATAATACCAGGTGCACAGAAGGGAGGATGAGTACAGACATTTTTTAAAAGCTTCATAAATCACTCAGGCCGGCCCCAACTGACTTGGGTCCGTAGTATGGTTGTTCCATATAGGGTATTGAGGTATGTAGCCTATCTAAAATCATTTAAAACCATTATAAAAATATGCACCTGGTAACCCAAAAATAATACCAGGTGCACGGCAGTGGCACTCTGTCACTTTTTCGACCAATTCCCGAAATCTTGAAATAATGATAAAACATAATTCCCGATGGGCTAGATGCCCCAAATTTTGGCTCATACCCTCTCTCGTGATGGTCAACAGTTATCCACTGTAAAAAAAAATTCGGAACCATAGGAATCTATTGTACTGGCAAGTGATTTTTTTCCCCAAAACATTAAAACACGATTTTCTATTAAAATGTTTTATAGAAAAAACGGTTATAATTAGATGAAAATGTTCGTCTATTTGTACCCTTTCGTGCAAAAAAAACCTCAACCAGATTGGAGTTGTATTTTTTGGGTTATTAACGTTTTAACGGTTTTAGTGTCCACAAACTTTTGGCAAAAAATCGGAGCACATTGAAATCTATCGATTGACACGCCTTTTTTCGATAATTCGGCCTGTCCGGCGATGACACACTCCCTGGTGGGTGGACCAGACAGGTACCGGCGCGATTTGAGAAACCTGACTTTTGACAACAGGACTTCCATGTCCTAGAGAATCGGCGGTGGTGGCAAACTGCTCAGTCCGATTAGGAAACGTGAAACGGACACGTTTGAGGGATGTGAGCCCCTCGGAACCATGGTCCCTTGGACCTTTTACCTCCGGCGACCGATTTAGGGTGATTCCCAACCCTTCGGCGCCCGATTTAGGGTGTTATTCCAGCCCTTCGGCGCCCGATTTAGGGTGTTATTCCAACCCTTCGGCGCCCGATTTAGGGTGTTATTCCAACCCTTCGGCGCCCGATTTAGGGTGTTATTCCAACCCTTCGGCGCCCGATTTGTCCTAACTTTTGTTCCAAATGTCCCAGCTTGGTGGTGGGCGGATTTGGTTCACGTTGGGTCTCCATGGTTCTCCTCTGTTGTCCAGGTAGTTCAAGTTCTTCAGACCGATTTGCATTCGATATCCACCTGGGAGGGCACCTGGCGGCCGGCATACGTGCTGGTGTTCAGCCGGTGTGTTCCTCCCGCCCCATGTGGATTTGCCTCTATCGGGGGAGCCCCTTTCGTATACGGTTCACCCCGTATTTCGATATGCTTCAGCCGCGCACCGTCCGAGCGAGATCCAGCCGACCCGTCTGACCTAGTGGCCCTACATTGGTGTTCCGGTGCGGGGAGTGACCCACCCAGGCAGTGATGCATGAGGTGACGTTCATCCCGCAACGCACCGGCGCCAGAGACACAATTTCTCAAACCCTGTCTTCACAAATATCTTCCCATATACTGACCCTGAGTGGTCTGGTTATGGTTGTGGTTACCCCGCGGTTCAGTTGATGGCCTTCCGAATAAGCCATCAGGCTAGATTCGCGACCTTATAGGCGGTGCTGTGGCATTGGACCTTAAGAGCGGTGCCCTGGGCCCTGTGGCACCTCCGGCCATGGGTAGTTCAGGGCGTCCCGCTGGCCGCACGG
>NW_024058706.1:0-49045 GCF_016432855.1 Salvelinus namaycush
CTACTATCTAACCCTGTACCTATACACTATCTACTATCTAACCCTGTACCTATACACTATCTACTATCTAACCCTGTACCTATACACTATCTACCATCTAACCCTGTACCTATACACTATCTACTATCTAACCCTGTACCTATACACTATCTACCATCTAACCCTGTACCTATACACTATCTAACCCTGTACCTATACACTATCTACTATCTAACCCTGTACCTATACACTATCTACTATCTAACCCTGTACCTATACACTATCTAACCCTGTACCTATACACTATCTACTATCTAACCCTGTACCTATACACTATCTACTATCTAACCCTGTACCTATACACTATCTACTATCTAACCCTGTACCTATCTACTATCTAACCCTGTACCTATACACTATCTACTATCTAACCCTGTACCTATACACTATCTACTATCTAACCCTGTACCTATACACTATCTACTATCTAACCCTGTACCTATACACTATCTACTATCTAACCCTGTACCTATACACTATCTACTATCTAACCCTGTACCTATACACTATCTACCATCTAACCCTGTACCTATACACTATCTACTATCTAACCCTGTACCTATACACTATCTACTATCTAACCCTGTACCTATACACTATCTAACCCTGTACCTATACACTATCTAACCCTGTACCTATACACTATCTACTATCTAACCCTGTACCTATACACTATCTACTATCTAACCCTGTACCTATACACTATCTAACCCTGTACCTATACACTATCTACTATCTAACCCTGTACCTATACACTATCTAACCCTGTACCTATACACTATCTACTATCTAACCCTGTACCTATACACTATCTACTATCTAACCCTGTACCTATACACTATCTACTATCTAACCCTGTACCTATACACTATCTACTATCTAACCTGTACCTATC
Source organism: Salvelinus namaycush (assembly GCF_016432855.1). Classification (NCBI taxonomy): domain Eukaryota; kingdom Metazoa; phylum Chordata; class Actinopteri; order Salmoniformes; family Salmonidae; genus Salvelinus; species Salvelinus namaycush. Next base: position 935 of record NW_024058706.1, read on the forward strand.
ACTATCTACTATCTACCCTGTCTACTATCTAACCCTTACCTATACACTATCTATGTCTAACCCTGTACCTCTCTGTCTAACCCTGTACCTCTCTGTCTAACCCTGTACCTCTACACTATCTTCTGTCTAACCCTGTACCTCTACACTATCTACTATCTAACCCTGGTACCTATACCCTATCTAACCTGTACCTATACACTATCTAACTATCTAACCTGTACCTGTACACTATCTACTATCTAACCCTGTACCTATAACACTATCTACCTATCTAACCCTGTACCTATACACTATCTACTATCTAACCCTGTACCTATACACTATCTACTATCTAACCCTGTACCTATACACTATCTAACCCTGTACCTATACACTATCTACTATCTAACCCTGTACCTATACACTATCTACCATCTAACCCTGTACTTTTACACTATCTACGATCTAACCCAACCCTAACCTAACCCTAACCCTAACCCAACAATGACCTAACCCTAACCTAACCCTTTTCCAGCCCTAACCTAAACCTAACCCAACCTAACCCAAGACTAATCCTAACCCTAACCCAACCCTAACCTAACCCTAACCTTAACCTAACCCTAACCCTAACCCTAACCCTAACCCTAACCTAACCTTAACCTAACCCTAACCCTAACCCTAACCCTAACCTAACCTACCCCTAACCCTAACCCTAACCCTAACCCTAACCTAACCTAACCCTAACCCTAACCCTAACCCTAACCCAACCCTAACCCTAACCTAACCTAACCTAACCCAACCCAACCCAACCCAACCCAACCCTAACCTAACCCTAACCCTAACCCTAACCCTAACCTAACCCCAACCCTAACCTAACCCTAATTCTAACCCTAAACCTAACCCAACCCAACCCAACCCTAATCTAACCCCAACCCTAACCTAACCCTAATTCTAACCCTAAACCTAACCCAACCCAACCCAACCCAACCCAACCCTAACCTAACCCTAATTCTAACCCTAACCCTAATCTAACCCCAACCCTAACCTAACCCTAATTCTAACCCTAAACCTAACCCAACCCAACCCAACCCAACCCAACCCTAACCTAACCCTAACCCTAACCTAACCCTAACCCTTACCTAACCCTAATTCTAACCCTAAACCTAACCCAACCCAACCCAACCCTAACCTAACCCCAACCCTTACCTAACCCAACCCTAACCCTAACCTAACCCAACCCAACCCAACCCAACCCTAACCTAACCCCAACCCTTACCTAACCCTAATTCTAACCCTAAACCTAACCTAACCCCAACCTAACCCTACTTCTAACCCTTACCCTAACCTAATCCTTCTTATAAAACAGTGTCTTCTCACCAAATTAACACCAAAGTAGTAATTAGGAATCCACAGTACTTTGTTTAATTCTTGTATAGACTTTTTATTTATCCACATAAATAGTATAGAAACAACAATGACATATTTAAATACATTAACAGTTTGTAATAATAACATTATTGATTTTGTATTCATGACAATTTATCCATGATATGTTCTTAACTAGGGGGGGCTGTTTCTACTGTTGTCTGTTGACTTCCTTCTTCAACATGTGACATGTCATGATCAGGATCATAGTAATGTAATCAGTAATGTAGTCAGTCATTTAATCAGATCAGATAAACAAACACATATAGATACATTGTGATGAAAAGAGTTCAATCATTGTATTGGAACACCAATACAGATCGGAGTCCTTCATAGCTGATTGGTTCTGTGTGTATCCTGGGACGGCAGGTGGAATATATACAGGTGGACAGGCTGTCTGCTGTAGTATTTCACTGCAGTAGTATTTAATATTGTTCTAGGTTTGGACCTGGTGTCAGAGTAGTAGACAAAGTCTTTATTTGTTTCCTCCATGCTCCATGTCAGAGACTGTCAAGGATTGGTTGGGGGACGAGGTCACATGTTGTATTGTCAAACATCTTCACGTCCTTTTTTTGTCCTTTTTCATAGTTGTCTGTTTTAGTTGGTTTCACTCCTCTCCATTTCACTCCTAAGGTTCATAGGACCTCAGGTTCTTGTCCAGATGGTTCAGGACTTCCAAGTTCCCTGGTGAGTCAAAGTTATGACATCATTATTATCATTTTATACCATGTGTATCATGTTTACTATATTATATAACCTACAGTGGGGTCGAAAATTATTGACATGGTCAGGTGAGGTATTGAAAGGTATTGAAAACAGGGGTGTCAATAATTTTGACCCCTATCTTTTTGGGGGAGAAAAATATAACTTGTTAAAAAAATATATATTTTTCTGTGCAATTGTATTAATATATAATAAAATATAATATAATAAAAGTATAAAAAATACCATAAAAGTTTTTGAGCATAAAATATCGTTTAGAATTTGAATTCAAATCAAATGTTATTGGTCACATACACATATTTAGCAGATGTTATTGGTCACATACACATATTTAGCAGATGTTATTGGTCACATACACATATTTAGCAGATGTTATTGGTCACATACACATATTTAGCAGATGTTATTGGTCACATACACATATTTAGCAGATGTTATTGGTCACATACACATATTTAGCAGATGTTATTGGTCACATACACATATTTAGCAGATGTTATTGGTCACATACACATATTTAGCAGATGTTATTGGTCACATACACATATTTAGCAGATGTTATTGCGTAGAGAAATGCTTCCTATCTCCAATAGTTCAGTAGTTTCTCACAATTCACAACAATACACACAAATCTAAAAGTTAAAAAATGTAATTTAGAAATGTGTAAATATTAGATCGAGCAATGTCAAAGTGGCATTGACTAAAATACAGTAGAATATAATACAGTATATACATATGAGATGAGTAAAGATTATTTAAACAATATTTAACCATTATTAAAGGGACTAGTGTTCCGTTATTAAAGTGGCCAGTGATTCCAAGTCTATGCATACAGGGAAGCAGCCTCTACGGTAGATATACAGTAATTTGTGCTCATCTTAATCAAGGGTGTTAATCTTTCAGACTGTGTGCATTCAGAAACTATTCACACCCTTTGACTTCTTCCACATGTTGTTGTGTTACAGCATGATTTTAAAATGCAATTTAATTTAAAATATATATTTTTTGTCCCTGGCCTACAGATTGCAAACTTTGAGTTATGTTTTTCAAAATGTTTACAAATTAATTAAACATTAAAAGCTGAAATGTCGAGTCAATAAGTATTCAACCCCTTTGTTAAGGCAAGCCTAAATAAGTTCAGGAGTAAAAATGTCCTTAACTTCTTTGGTATAGGGGGCAGCATTTTCACCTTTGGATGAATTTCGTGCCCATAGGGAACTGCCTCCTACTCTGTCCCACATGCTAATATATGCATATTATTATTACTATTGGATAGGAAACACTCTGAAGTTTCTAAAACTGTTTGAATGATGTATGTGAGTATAACAGAACTCATATGGCAGGCAAAAACCTTAGAAAAAATCCAAACAGGAAGTGAAAAATCTGAGAGTGGTCGTTGTTAAAGTCATCGCCTATACAATTCCCTGTAATATATGGATCTGTTTGCACTTCATACGCCTTCCACTAGATGTCAACAGTCAGTAGAACGTGGAATGAAGCTTATGCTGTGTTGTGGGACCGGATGGGAGGTGTTTGAGTCAGTGGTCTGGCAGAGTGCCAGTTCTTGGTCGCGCGCTTTCCTCATTATATCGTCTTGCGTTCCATTACTTATAGAGACTGAAAATAATTCTCCGGTTGGAACCTTATTGGATATAAATGATAACAATATCCTGAAGATTGATTTTCTACTTACTTTGACCAGTTTATTCGACCTGGAATATAACTTTTTGAAGTTTTCGTCCGACTTTTGCCTGCATCTGCGCGAGCGTTTGGACACGTGCACTACACATGCTAGTAAAATTAGCTAATTGGACATAAGTAATGGACATTATCGAACAAAACAACGATTTATTGTGGAACTAGGATTCCTGGCACTGCATTCTGATGAAGATAATCAAAGGTAAGGGAATATTTATGATGTAATTTCGTATTTCTGTTGACTCCAACATGGCGGAGAAATGTTGTTACTATCTGAGCGCCGTCTCAGATTATTGCATGGCGTGCTTTTTACGTAAAGTTTTTTTTAAATCTGACACAGCGGTTGCATTAGGAACAAGTGTTTCTTTAATTATATGTAAAACATGTATCTTTCATCAAAGTTTATGATGAGTATTTCTGTTATTTGACGTGGCTCTCTGTAATTACTCCGGATATTTTGGAGGCATTTCTGAACATGGCGCCAATGTAAACCGAGATTTGTGGATATAAATATGTACATTATCGAACAAAACATAAATGTATCGTGTAACATGATGTCATATGAGTGTCATCTGATGAAGATGTTCAAAGGTTAGTGATTAATTTTATCTCTATTTCTGGTTTTTGTTACTACTATCTATTGCTGGGAAAATGGCTATGTTTTTCTGTGGCTATGTACTGAGCTAACATAATTGTTTGGTGTGCGTTCCCCGTAAATCCTTTTTGAAATCAGACATGTTGGCTGGATTCACAACATGTGTAGCTTTAATTTGGTGTCTTTCATGTGTGATTTCATGAAAGATTGATTTTTATAGTAAAATATCTGAATTTGTCGCGCTACATTTTTTCTGGATTTTGGCCAAGTGGGACGCTACCGTCCTAGAAAGCAAGTAAAATAATATGTTGGACTCAATAATAGTGTTTAATATGATTTCCTGAATGACTACCACATCTCTGTACCCCACACATACAATTATCTGTCAGGTCCCTCAATCGAGCAGTGAATTTCAAACACAGATTCAACCACAAAGACCAGGGAGATTTTCCAATGCCTCACAAAGAAGGGCACCTATTGGTAGATGGGTAAAAATACGAAAAGCATTGAATATCCCTTTGAGCATGGTGAAGTTATTATTTACACTTTGATAGTGTATCAATACACCCAGTCACTACAAAGATGCAGGCACACGCTTTTTCAGTTCTGCCCACAAATTTTCCATAGGATTGAGGTCAGGGTTTTGTAATGGCCACTCCAATACCTTGAATTTGTTGTCCTTAAGCCATTTTGCAACGACTTTGGGAGTTTGCTTGGGGTCAATGTCCATTTGGAAAACCCATTTGCGACCAAGCTTTAACTTCCTGACTGATGTCTTGAGATGTTGCTTCAATATATCCACATAATAGTCCTTCCTCATGACGCCATCTATTTTGTGAAGTGCACCAGTCCCTCCTCCAGCAAAGCACCCCCACAACATGATGCTGCAACCCCCATGATTCACGGTTGGGATGGTGTTCTTCGGCTTGCAAGCCTACCGCTTTCTCCTCCAAACATAACGATGGTCATTATGGCCAAACAGTTCTATTTTTCTTTCATCAGACCAGAGGACATTTCTCCAAAAAGTACGATCTTTGTCCGCCTGTGCAGTTGCAAACCGTAGTCTGGCTTTTTTATGGCAGTTTTGGAGCAGTGGCTTCTTCCTTGCTGAGCAGCCTTTCAGGTTATGTCGATATAGGACTCGTTTTACTGTGGATATAGATACTTTAGTACCTGTTGCCTCCAGCATCTTCACAAGGTCCTTTGCTGTTGTTCTTGGATTGATTTGCACTTTTTGCACAAAAGTACATTCATCTCTAGGAGAAAACGGGGTCTCCTTCCTGAGCGGTATGATGGCTTTGTGGTCCCATGGTGTTTATACTTGCATACTATTGTTTGTACAGATGAACGTGGTACCTTCAGGCATTTGGAAATTGTGTCCAAGGATGAACCAGACTTGTGGAGGTCTACAATTTTTTCTGAGGTCTTGGCTGATTTCTTTTGATTTTCCCATGATGTCAAGCAAAGAGGCACTGTTTGAAGGTAAGCCTTGAAATACATCCACAGGTACACCTCTAATTGACTCAAATGATTTAAATTAGCCTATCAGAAGCTTCTAAAGCCATTACATAATTTTCTGGAATTTTCCAAGCTGTTTAAAGGCTCAGTCAACTTAGTGTATTTAAACTTCTAACCCCCTGGAATTGTGATAATCTGTCTGTAAACAATTGTTGGAAAAATTACTTGTGTCATGCACAAAGTAGATGTCCCAACTGACTTGCCAAAACTATAGTTTGTTAACAAGAAATTTGTGGAGTGGTTGAAAAATGAGTTTTTAATGACTACAACCTAAGTGTATGTAAACGTCCGACTTTAACTGTATATATATATATATATATACACTGCTCAAAAAAATAAAGGGAACACTTAAACAACACAATGTAACTCCAAGTCAATCACACTTCTGTGAAATCAAACTGTCCACTTAGGAAGCAACACTGATTGACAATAAATTTCACATGCTGTTGTGCAAATGGAATAGACAAAAGGTGGAAATTATAGGCAATTAGCAAGACACCCCCAAAAAAGGAGTGATTCTGCAGGTGGTGACCACAGACCACTTCTCAGTTCCTATGCTTCCTGGCTGATGTTTTGGTCACTTTTGAATGCTGGCGGTGCTCACACTCTAGTGGTAGCATGAGACGGAGTCTACAACCCACACAAGTGGCTCAGGTAGTGCAGTTCATCCAGGATGGCACATCAATGCGAGCTGTGGCAAAAAGGTTTGCTGTGTCTGTCAGCGTAGTGTCCAGAGCATGGAGGCGCTACCAGGAGACAGGCCAGTACATCAGGAGACGTGGAGGAGGCCGTAGGAGGGCAACAACCCAGCAGCAGGACCGCTACCTCTGCCTTTGAGCAGGAGGAGCACTGCCAGAGCCCTGCAAAATGACCTCCAGCGGGCCACAAATGTGCATGTGTCAGCATATGGTCTCACAAGGGGTCTGAGGATCTCATCTTGGTACCTATTGGCAGTCAGGCTACCTCTGGCGAGCACATGGAGGGCTGTGCGGCCCCACAAAGAAATGCCACCCCACACCATGACTGACCCATGGCCAAACCGGTCATGCTGGAGGATGTTGCAGGCAGCAGAACGTTCTCCACGGCGTCTCCAGACTCTGTCATGTCTGTCACATGTGCTCATGTGCTCAGTGTGAAGCTGCTTTCATCTGTGAAGAGCACAGGGCGCCAGTGGCGAATTTGCCAATCTTGGTGTTCTCTGGAAAATGCCAAACGTCCTGCACGGTGTTGGGCTGTAAGCACAACCCCCACCTGTGGACGTCGGGCCCTCATACCACCCTCATGGAGTCTGTTTCTGACCGTTTGAGCAGACACATGCACATTTGTGGCCCGCTGGAGGTCATTTTGCAGGGCTCTGGCAGTGCTCCTCCTGCTCAAAGGCGGAGGTAGCGGTCCTGCTGCTGGGTTGTTGCCCTCCTACGGCCTCCTCCACGTCTCCTGATGTACTGGCCTGTCTCCTGGTAGCGCCTCCATGCTCTGGACACTACGCTGACAGACACAGCAAACCTTTTTGCCACAGCTCGCATTGATGTGCCATCCTGGATGAACTGCACTACCTGAGCCACTTGTGTGGGTTGTAGACTCCGTCTCATGCTACCACTAGAGTGAGAGCACCGCCAGCATTCAAAAGTGACCAAAACATCAGCCAGGAAGCATAGGAACTGAGAAGTGGTCTGTGGTCACCACCTGCAGAATCACTCCTTTTTTGGGGGTGTCTTGCTAATTACCTATAATTTCCACCTTTTGTCTATTCCATTTGCACAACAGCATGTGAAATTTATTGTCAATCAGTGTTGCTTCCTAAGTGGACAGTTTGATTTCACAGAAGTGTGATTGACTTGGAGTTACATTGTGTTGTTTAAGTGTTCCCTTTATTTTTTTGAGCAGTGTATATTATATGTATATATATATTTATATAGCTGAGTTTTTTAATATATCCTAAATTTAGAACCTTGTTCATTATGATTTATGTTTTAACTGTGTTATTCTATGCTTTTCTCTGGGCTATTGTAGTAAAGGCCAAATTCAATATTCTTTTAAAATTATTTGTATATATATTATTTTATACTTATGGGTCCTAAAATTCTAAATCAAATAGCAAAATGATCCTTAGTATGACCATCTAAAAAACAAGTCCACTTCAGCATAGAACCCCTCCCCCCTGTTTTAACAACATATTTTCCATTGCCTTCACTACACACTGAATGTTCTACAACCATTAAGAAGGTACTTACAATTTAGCTCTTTTTGTTAAGATGTGATGTGATCTTTTCTTTCCGGATGATGTTTGGCATCTGAAGAACAAGGTGGAGCAGTAACATTAGTCCAGTGTATTTCAGTGTAGATATACCTTGTTATGCAGTCATTGACATTTATTTTGCGCATTTGATTTGCAAACAAATATAAATGGATTGTTCTGAACCTTCCCTCACTCTCGGGTTAGATACTCAAAACACAACCTCATATTTAAGGGTTTTCAGATCTATCATTACAGACTGTAAACTATAGACAGATCCATCAACTCCTCCTCTGAATCAGACACATCATTACAGACTGTAAACTATAGACAGATCCATCAACTCCTCCTCTGAATCAGACACATCATTACAGACTGTAAACTATAGACAGATCCATCAACTCCTCCTCTGAATCAGACACATCATTACAGACTGTAAACTATAGACAGATCCATCAACTCCTCCTCTGAATCAGACACATCATTACAGACTGTAAACTATAGACAGATCCATCAACTCCTCCTCTGAATCAGACACATCATTACAGACTGTAAACTATAGACAGATCCATCAACTCCTCCTCTGAATCAGACACATCATTACAGACTGTAAACTATAGACAGATCCATCAACTCCTCCTCTGAATCAGACACATCATTACAGACTGTAAACTATAGACAGATCCATCAACTCCTCCTCTGAATCAGACACATCATTACAGACTGTAAACTATAGACAGATCCATCAACTCCTCCTCTGAATCAGACACATCATTACAGACTGTAAACTATAGACAGATCCATCAACTCCTCCTCTGAATCAGACACATCATTACAGACTGTAAACTATAGACAGATCCATCAACTCCTCCTCTGAATCAGACACATCATTACAGACTGTAAACTATAGACAGATCCATCATCTCCTCCACCTGACCTCCACAACCACCCGACCTCCACAACCACCCGACCTCCAAAACCACCCGACCTCCACAACCACCCGACCTCCACAACCACCCGACATCCACAACCACCCGACCTCCACAACCACCCGACCTCCACAACCACCCGACCTCCACAACCACCCGACCTCCACAACCACCCGACCTCAACCCAATCGAGATGGTTTGGGATGAGTTGGACCACAGAGTGAAGGAAAAGCAGTGCTCAGAATGCTCCTTCAAGACTGTTGGAAAATCATACCAGGTGAAGCTGGTTGAGAGAATGCCAAGAGTGTGCAAAGCTGTCATCAAGGCAAAGAGTGGCTACTTTGAAGAATCTCAAATATAAACTATTTTTTTCATTTGTTTAACACTTTTTTGGTTACTACATGATTCCATATGTGTTATTTCATAGTTTTGATGTCTTCACTATTATTCTACAATGTAGAAAATAGAAGAAGAAAAATACTTAAATGAGTAGGTGTGTCCAAACATTTGACTGGTACTGTGTAACTGGCAAGCAGAAGCAGAGTGTGACTGATGCCCATAAATTCAACTGTTCAACTCATTGACTACTGCTACAAATGAACTTCCCAGCCTTGAAAGGCATGTCAGATGCTTATTTGAAATATGTTTTAAACACAATGAATTACAGGATGGTACAATCAGAAAAGTATTCATCACAATAGGATTAATCAGAATAGGATTAATCAGAATAGTCTTAACCGAATAGGCTTGATCAGAATAGGATTGATCAGAATAGGATTGATCAGAATGGGATTGATCAGAATGGGATTTATCAGAATAGGCTTGATCAGAATAGGATTGATCAGAATGGGATTATTGATATATTGAATTGTTTTCATCTAATAACATAGTATTATAAGTATGATCATATAATAACAAATTCATATTTTGATACTCAATATATACTAAGAAGTTCAAAAAACGAATAATCACATAACAGCAGTTCCTAGCATTTTACTCCGCACTGTCAGACTTTGTAGTAGGGGTTAGGGTCAAACAGTGTAGTAGGGGTTAGGGTCAGACAGTGTAGTAGGGGTTAGGGTCAGACAGTGTAGTAGGGGTTAGGGTCAAACAGTGTAGTAGGGGTTAGGGTCAGACAGTGTAGTAGGGGTTAGGGTCAAACAGTGTAGTAGGGGTTAGGGTCAGACAGTGTAGTAGGGGTTAGGGTCAGACAGTGTAGTAGGGGTTAGGGTCAGACAGTGTAGTAGGGGTTAGGGTCAGACAGTGTAGTAGGGGTTAGGGTCAAACAGTGTAGTAGGGGTTAGGGTCAGACAGTGTAGTAGGGGTTAGGGTCAGACAGTGTAGTAGGGGTTAGGGTCAGACAGTGTAGTAGGGGTTAGGGTCAAACAGTGTAGTAGGGGTTAGGGTCAGACAGTGTAGTAGTAGTAGGGGTTAGGGTCAGACAGTGTAGTAGGGGTTAGGGTCAGACAGTGTAGTAGGGGTTAGGGTCAGACAGTGTAGTAGGGGTTAGGGTCAGACAGTGTAGTAGGGGTTAGGGTCAGACAGTGTAGTAGGGGTTAGGGTCAGACAGTGTAGTAGGGGTTAGGGTCAGACAGTGTGGTAGGGGTTAGGGTCAGACAGTGTAGTAGGGGTTAGGGTCAGACAGTGTAGTAGGGGTTAGGGTCAGACAGTGTAGTAGGGGTTAGGGTCAGACAGTGTAGTAGGGGTTAGGGTCAGACAGTGTAGTAGGGGTTAGGGTCAGACAGTGTAACAGTGTAGTAGGGGTTAGGGTCAGACAGTGTAACAGTGTAGTAGGGGTTAGGGTCAGACAGTGTAGTAGGGGTTAGGGTCAGACAGTGTAACAGTGTAGTAGGGGTTAGGGTCAGACAGTGTAGTAGGGGTTAGGGTCAGACAGTGTAACAGTGTAGTAGGGGTTAGGGTCAGCCAGTGTAATAGGGGTTAGGGTCAGTCACTGTAGTAGGGGTTAGGGTCAGACAGTGTAACAGTGTAGTAGGGGTTAGGGTCAGCCAGTGTAGTAGGGGTTAGGGTCAGACAGTGTAGTAGGGGTTAGGGTCAGACAGTGTAGTAGGGGTTAGGGTCAGACAGTGTAGTAGGGGTTAGGGTCAGACAGTGTAACAGTGTAGTAGGGGTTAGGGTCAGCCAGTGTAGTAGGGGTTAGGGTCAGACAGTGTAGTAGGGGTTAGGGTCAGACAGTGTAGTAGGTGTTAGGGTCAGACAGTGTAGTATGGGTTAGGGTCAGACAGTGTAACAGTGTAGTAGGGGTTAGGGTCAGACAGTGTAACAGTGTAGTAGGGGTTAGGGTCAGACAGTGTAGTAGGGGTTAGGGTCAGACAGTGTAACAGTGTAGTAGGGGTTAGGGTCAGACAGTGTAGTAGGGGTTAGGGTCAGACAGTGTAGTAGGGGTTAGGGTCAGACAGTGTAGTAGGGGTTAGGGTCAGACAGTGTAGTAGGGGTTAGGGTCAGACAGTGTAGTATGGGTTAGGGTCAGACAGTGTAACAGTGTAGTAGGGGTTAGGGTCAGACAGTGTAGTAGGGGTTAGGGTCAGACAGTGTAACAGTGTAGTAGGGGTTAGGGTCAGACAGTGTGACAGTGTAGTAGGGGTTAGGGTCAGACAGTGTAGTAGGGGTTAGGGTCAGACAGTGTAGTAGGGGTTAGGGTCAGACAGTGTAGTAGGGGTTAGGGTCAGACAGTGTAGTAGGGGTTAGGGTCAGACAGTGTAGTAGGGGTTAGGGTCAGACAGTGTAGTAGGGGTTAGGGTCAGACAGTGTAGTAGGGGTTAGGGTCAGACAGTGTAGTAGGGTTAGGGTCAGACAGTGTAGTAGGGGTTAGGGTCAGACAGTGTAACAGTGTAGTAGGGGTTAGGGTCAGACAGTGTAACAGTGTAGTAGGGGTTAGGGTCAGACAGTGTGACAGTGTAGTAGGGGTTAGGGTCAGACAGTGTAGTAGGGGTTAGGGTCAGACAGTGTAGTAGGGGTTAGGGTCAGACAGTGTAGTAGGGGTTAGGGTCAGACAGTGTAATAGGGGTTAGGGTCAGACAGTGTAGTAGGGGTTAGGGTCAGACAGTGTAGTAGGGGTTAGGGTCAGACAGTGTAGTAGGGGTTAGGGTCAGACAGTGTAGTAGGGGTTAGGGTCAGACAGTGTATTAGGGGTTAGGGTCAGACAGTGTAGTAGGGGTTAGGGTCAGCCAGTGTAGTAGGGGTTAGGGTCAGACAGTGTAGTAGGGGTTAGGGTCAGACAGTGTAGTAGGGGTTAGGGTCAGACAGTGTAGTAGGGGTTAGGGTCAGACACTGTAGTAGGGGTTAGGGTCAGACAGTGTAACAGTGTAGTAGGGGTTAGGGTCAGACAGTGTAGTAGGGGTTAGGGTCAGACAGTGTAGTAGGGGTTAGGGTCAGACAGTGTGGTAGGGGTTAGGGTCAGACTGTGTAGTAGGGGTTAGGGTCAGACAGTGTAGTAGGGGTTAGGGTCAGACAGTGTAGTAGGGGTTAGGGTCAGACAGTGTAGTAGGGGTTAGGGTCAGACAGTGTAGTAGGGGTTAGGGTCAGACAGTGTAGTAGGGGTTAGGGTCAGACTGTGTAGTAGGGGTTAGGGTCAGGCAGTGTAGTAGGGGTTAGGGTCAGACAGTGTAGTAGGGGTTAGGGTCAGACAGTGTAGTAGGGGTTAGGGTCAGACAGTGTAGTAGGGGTTAGGGTCAGACAGTGTAGTAGGGGTTAGGGTCAGACAGTGTAGTAGGGGTTAGGGTCAGACAGTGTAGTAGGGGTTAGGGTCAGACAGTGTAGTAGGGGTTAGGGTCAGACAGTGTAGTAGGGGTTAGGGTCAGACAGTGTAGTAGGGGTTAGGGTCAGACAGTGTAGTAGGGGTTAGGGTCATACACTGTAGTAGGGGTTAGGGTCAGACAGTGTAGTAGGGGTTAGGGTCAGACAGTGTAGTAGGGGTTAGGGTCAGACAGTGTGGTAGGGGTTAGGGTCAGACGGTGTGACAGTGTAGTAGGGGTTAGGGTCAGACAGTGTAACAGTGTGGTAGGGGTTAGGGTCAGACGGTGTGACAGTGTAGTAGGGGTTAGGGTCAGACAGTGTAACAGTGTAGTAGGGGTTAGGGTCAGACAGTGTAGTAGGGGTTAGGGTCAGACAGTGTAGTAGGGGTTAGGGTCAGACAGTGTAGTAGGGGTTAGGGTCAGACAGTGTAATAGGGGTTAGGGTCAGACAGTGTAGTAGGGGTTAGGGTCAGACAGTGTAGTAGGGGTTAGGGTCAGACAGTGTAGTAGGGGTTAGGGTCAGACAGTGTAGTAGGGGTTAGGGTCAGACAGTGTATTAGGGGTTAGGGTCAGACAGTGTAGTAGGGGTTAGGGTCAGCCAGTGTAGTAGGGGTTAGGGTCAGACAGTGTAGTAGGGGTTAGGGTCAGACAGTGTAGTAGGGGTTAGGGTCAGACAGTGTAGTAGGGGTTAGGGTCAGACACTGTAGTAGGGGTTAGGGTCAGACAGTGTAACAGTGTAGTAGGGGTTAGGGTCAGACAGTGTAGTAGGGGTTAGGGTCAGACAGTGTAGTAGGGGTTAGGGTCAGACAGTGTGGTAGGGGTTAGGGTCAGACTGTGTAGTAGGGGTTAGGGTCAGACAGTGTAGTAGGGGTTAGGGTCAGACAGTGTAGTAGGGGTTAGGGTCAGACAGTGTAGTAGGGGTTAGGGTCAGACAGTGTAGTAGGGGTTAGGGTCAGACAGTGTAGTAGGGGTTAGGGTCAGACTGTGTAGTAGGGGTTAGGGTCAGGCAGTGTAGTAGGGGTTAGGGTCAGACAGTGTAGTAGGGGTTAGGGTCAGACAGTGTAGTAGGGGTTAGGGTCAGACAGTGTAGTAGGGGTTAGGGTCAGACAGTGTAGTAGGGGTTAGGGTCAGACAGTGTAGTATGGGTTAGGGTCAGACAGTGTAAAAGTGTAGTAGGGGTTAGGGTCAGACAGTGTAGTAGGGGTTAGGGTCAGACAGTGTAACAGTGTAGTAGGGGTTAGGGTCAGACAGTGTGACAGTGTAGTAGGGGTTAGGGTCAGACAGTGTAGTAGGGGTTAGGGTCAGACAGTGTAGTAGGGGTTAGGGTCAGACAGTGTAGTAGGGGTTAGGGTCAGACAGTGTAGTAGGGGTTAGGGTCAGACAGTGTAGTAGGGGTTAGGGTCAGACAGTGTAGTAGGGGTTAGGGTCAGACAGTGTAGTAGGGGTTAGGGTCAGACAGTGTAGTAGGGTTAGGGTCAGACAGTGTAACAGTGTAGTAGGGGTTAGGGTCAGACAGTGTAACAGTGTAGTAGGGGTTAGGGTCAGACAGTGTGACAGTGTAGTAGGGGTTAGGGTCAGACAGTGTAGTAGGGGTTAGGGTCAGACAGTGTAGTAGGGGTTAGGGTCAGACAGTGTAGTAGGGGTTAGGGTCAGACAGTGTAATAGGGGTTAGGGTCAGACAGTGTAGTAGGGGTTAGGGTCAGACAGTGTAGTAGGGGTTAGGGTCAGACAGTGTAGTAGGGGTTAGGGTCAGACAGTGTAGTAGGGGTTAGGGTCAGACAGTGTATTAGGGGTTAGGGTCAGACAGTGTAGTAGGGGTTAGGGTCAGCCAGTGTAGTAGGGGTTAGGGTCAGACAGTGTAGTAGGGGTTAGGGTCAGACAGTGTAGTAGGGGTTAGGGTCAGACAGTGTAGTAGGGGTTAGGGTCAGACACTGTAGTAGGGGTTAGGGTCAGACAGTGTAACAGTGTAGTAGGGGTTAGGGTCAGACAGTGTAGTAGGGGTTAGGGTCAGACAGTGTAGTAGGGGTTAGGGTCAGACAGTGTGGTAGGGGTTAGGGTCAGACTGTGTAGTAGGGGTTAGGGTCAGACAGTGTAGTAGGGGTTAGGGTCAGACAGTGTAGTAGGGGTTAGGGTCAGACAGTGTAGTAGGGGTTAGGGTCAGACAGTGTAGTAGGGGTTAGGGTCAGACAGTGTAGTAGGGGTTAGGGTCAGACTGTGTAGTAGGGGTTAGGGTCAGGCAGTGTAGTAGGGGTTAGGGTCAGACAGTGTAGTAGGGGTTAGGGTCAGACAGTGTAGTAGGGGTTAGGGTCATACACTGTAGTAGGGGTTAGGGTCAGACAGTGTAGTAGGGGTTAGGGTCAGACAGTGTAGTAGGGGTTAGGATCAGACAGTGTAGTAGGGGTTAGGGTCAGACAGTGTAGTAGGGGTTAGGGTCAGACAGTGTAGTAGGGGTTAGGGTCAGACAGTGTAGTAGGGGTTAGGGTCATACACTGTAGTAGGGGTTAGGGTCAGACAGTGTAGTAGGGGTTAGGGTCAGACAGTGTAGTAGGGGTTAGGGTCAGACAGTGTGGTAGGGGTTAGGGTCAGACGGTGTGACAGTGTAGTAGGGGTTAGGGTCAGACAGTGTAACAGTGTAGTAGGGGTTAGGGTCAGACAGTGTAACAGTGTAGTAGGGGTTAGGGTCAGACAGTGTAGTAGGGGTTAGGGTCAGACAGTGTAGTAGGGGTTAGGGTCAGACAGTGTAGTAGGGGTTAGGGTCAGACAGTGTAGTAGGGGTTAGGGTCAGACAGTGTGGTAGGGGTTAGGGTCAGACAGTGTAGTAGGGGTTAGGGTCAGACAGTGTAGTAGGGGTTAGGGTCAGACAGTGTAGTATGGGTTAGGGTCAGACAGTGTAACAGTATAGTAGGGGTTAGGGTCAGACAGTGTAGTAGGGGTTAGGGTCAGACAGTGTAGTAGGGGTTAGGGTCAGACAGTGTAACAGTGTAGTAGGGGTTAGGGTCAGACAGTGTGACAGTGTAGTAGGGGTTAGGGTCAGACAGTGTAGTAGGGGTTAGGGTCAGACAGTGTAGTAGGGGTTAGGGTCAGACAGTGTAGTAGGGGTTAGGGTCAGACAGTGTAGTAGGGGTTAGGGTCAGACAGTGTAGTAGGGGTTAGGGTCAGACAGTGTAGTAGGGGTTAGGGTCAGACAGTGTAGTAGGGGTTAGGGTCAGACAGTGTAGTAGGGGTTAGGGTCAGACAGTGTAGTAGGGGTTAGGGTCAGCCAGTGTAGTAGGGGTTAGGGTCAGCCAGTGTAGTAGGGGTTAGGGTCAGACAGTGTAGTAGGGGTTAGGGTCAGACAGTGTAGTAGGGGTTAGGGTCAGACAGTGTAGTAGGGGTTAGGGTCAGACAGTGTAATAGGGGTTAGGGTCAGACAGTGTAGTAGGGGTTAGGGTCAGACAGTGTAGTAGGGGTTAGGGTCAGACAGTGTAGTAGGGTTAGGGTCAGACAGTGTAGTAGGGGTTAGGGTCAGACAGTGTAGTAGGGGTTAGGGTCAGACAGTGTAGTAGGGGTTAGGGTCAGACAGTGTAGTAGGGGTTAGGGTCAGACAGTGTAGTAGGGGTTAGGGTCAGACAGTGTAACAGTGTAGTAGGGGTTAGGGTCAGACAGTGTAACAGTGTAGTAGGGGTTAGGGTCAGACAGTGTAACAGTGTAGTAGGGGTTAGGGTCAGACAGTGTAGTAGGGGTTAGGGTCAGACAGTGTAGTAGGGGTTAGGGTCAGACAGAGTAGAATAAATGTCACATTATTGTATAGTAGTAGGTGATCTGACCATCTGTAGCTGCTGTACCATCTCCTCTCTGTACGATAGTTCTCGCTTCATCTGGTCCTGGAAATGATCTGGGATTCATAAAATAAGGTTAGGGTGTGAGGGGTTAGGGGTTAGGGTTAGGGTGTGAGGGGTTAGGGGTTAGGGTTAGGGTGTGAAGGGTTAGGGGTTAGGGTTAGGGTGTGAGGGGTTAGGGGTTAGGGTTAGGGTGTGAGGAGTTAGGGGTTAGGATTAGGGTGTGAGGGGTTAGGGGTTAGGGTTAGGGTATGAGGGGTTAGGGGTTATGGTTAGGGTGTGAGGGATTAGGGTCAAGGTGTGAAGGGTTAGGGTTAGGGTGTGAGGGGTTAGGGTGTGAGGGGTTAGGGTTAGGGTGTGAGGGGTTAGGGTTAGGGTGTGAGGGGTTAGGGTTAGGGTGTGAGTGGTTAGGGGTTAGGGTGTGAGGGGTTAGGGTGTAAGGGGTTAGGGTGTGAGGGGTTAGGGTTAGGGTGTGAGGGGTTAGGGTTAGGGTGTGAGGGGTTAGGGGTTAGGGTGTGAGAGGTTAGGGTCAAGGTGTGAAGGGTTAGGGTTAGGGTGTGAGGGGTTAGGGTTAGGGTGTGAGGGGTTAGGGTTAGGGTGTGAGGGGTTAGGGTTAGGGTGTGAGGGGTTAGGGTTAGGGTGTGAGGGGTTAGGGTTAGGGTGTGAGGGGTTAGGGTTAGGGTGTGAGGGGTTAGGGTGTGAGGGGTTAGGGTTAGGGTGTGAGGGGTTAGGGGTTAGGGTTAGGGTGTGAGGGGTTAGGGTCAGGGTGTGAGGGGTTAGGGTTAGGGTGTGAGGGGTTAGGGTGTGAGGGGTTAGGGGTTAGGGTCAGGGTGTGAGGGATTAGGGTAAGGGTGTGAGGGGTTAGGGTGTGAGGGGTTAGGGTATGAGGGGTTAGGGTTAGGGTGTGAGGGGTTAGGGTTAGGGTGTGAGGGGTTAGGGTTAGGGTATGAGAGGTCAGGGTATGAGAGTTAGGGTTAGGGTATGAGGGGTTAGGGTTAGGGTATGAGGGTTTGGGTGTGAGGGGTTAGGGTGTGAGGGGTTAGGGTGTGAGGGGTTAGGGTATGAGGGGTAACAGTTAGGGTATGAGTGGTTATGGTTAGGGTGGAGGGGTTAGGGTATGAGGGGTTAGGGTTAAGGTATGGGGGGTTAGGGTTGGGGTATGAAGGTTTAGGGTTAAGGAATGAGGGGTTAGGGTTAGGGTATGAAGAGTTAGGGTATGAACTGTTAGGGTTAAGGAAAGAGGGGTTAGGGTTAGGGTATGAAGGGTTAGGGTATGAAGGGTTGGGGTTAAGGTATGGGGGGTTAAGGTTAGGGTATGAGGGGTTAGGGTTAAGGTATGGGGTGTTAGGGTTAGGGTATGAGGGGTTAGGGTTAAGGTATGGGGGGTTAGGGTTAGGGTATGAAGAGTTAGGGTATGAACTGTTAGGGTTAAGGAAAGAGGGGTTAGGGTTAGGGTATGAAGGGTTAGGGTATGAAGGGTTGGGGTTAGGGTTAAGGAATGAGGGGTTTGGGTATGAAGGGTTAGGGTTAAGGAATGAAGGGTTAGGGATAGGGTATGAGGGGTTAGTGTATGAAGAGTTAGAGATAGGGTATGAAGGGTTAGGGTATGAAGGGTTAGAGTTAGGGTATGAAGGGTTAGGGTATGAAGGGTTAGAGTTAGGGTATGAAGGGTTAGGGTATGAAGGGTTAGAGTTAGGGTATGAAGGGTTAGGGTATGAAGGGTTAGGGTATGAAGGGTTAGGGTATGATGGGTTAGAGTTAGGGTATGAAGGGTTAGGGTATGAAGGGTTAAGGTTAGGGTATGAAGGGTTAGGGTATGAAGGGTTGGGGTTAGGGTATGAAGGGTTAGGGTTAGGGTATGAAGGGTTAGGGTATGAAGGGTTGGGGTATGAAGGGTTAGGGTATGATGGGTTAGGGTATGAAGGGTTAGGGTTAGGGTATGAAGGGTTAGGGTTAGGGTATGAAGGGTTAGGGTATGAAGGGTTGGGGTATGAAGGCTTAGGGTATGATGGGTTAGGGTATGAAGGGTTAGGGTTAGGGTATGAAGGGTTAGGGTTATGGTATGAAGGGTTAGGGTATGAAGGGATATGGTTAGGGTTTGAAGGGTTAGGGTTAGGGTATGAAGGGTTAGGGTTAGGGTATGAAGGGTTAGGGTTAGGGTATGAAGGGTTAGGGTATGAAGGGTTAGGGTATGAAGGGTTAGGGTTAGGGTATGAGGGGTTAGGCTTAGGGTATGAAGGGTTAGGGTTATGGTATGAAGGGTTAGGGTATGAAGGGTTAGGGTATGAAGGGTTAGGGTATGAGGGGTTAGGGTATGAAGGGTTAGGGTTAGGGTATGAAGTGTTAGGGTTAGGTTATGAAGGGTTACGGTTAGGGTATGAAGGGTTAGGGTATGAAGGGTTGGGGTATGAAGGGTTAGGGTATGATGGGTTAGGGTATGAAGGGTTAGGGTATGAGGGGTTAGGTTAAGAGACAGAGAGTTAGCCTTACGGAACACAGGGAAGGGTTAGGGTTAGGGTATGAAGGGTTAGGGTATGAAGGGTTAGAGTTAGGGTATGAAGGGTTAGGGTATGAAGGGTTAGGGTATTAAGGGTTAGGTTATGAAGGGATAGGGTTAGGGTATGAAGGTTTAGGGTTAGGGTATGAAGGGTTAGGGTATGAAGGGTTAGGGTTAGGGTATGAAGGGTTAGGGTTAGGGTATGAAGGGTTAGGGTTAGGGTATGAGGGGTTAGGCTTAGGGTATGAAGGGTTAGGGTTATGGTATGAAGGGTTAGGGTATGAAGGGTTAGGGTATGAAGGGTTAGGGTTAGGGTATGAAGGGTTAGGGTTAGGTTATGCAGGGTTAGGGTATGAAGGGTTAGGGTATGAAGGGTTAGGGTTAGGGTATGAAGGGTTAGGGTATGAAGGGTTAGGGTATGAAGGGTTAGGGTATGAAGGGTTGGGGTATGAAGGGTTAAGGTTAGGGTATGAAGGGTTAAGGTTAGGGTATGAAGGGTTAGGGTATGAAGGGTTGGGGTATGAAGGGTTAAGGTTAGGGTATGAAGGGTTAAGGTTAGGGTATGAAGGGTTAGGGTTAGGGTAGGAAGGGTTACAGTTAGGTTATGAAGGGTTAGGGTTAGGGTATGAAGGGTTAGGGTATGAGGGGTTAGGGTATGAGGGGTTAGGGTATGAAGGGTTAGTGTATGAAGGGTTAGAGTTAGGGTATAAGGGGTTAGGGTATGAGGGGTTAGGGTATGAGGGGTTAGGGTATGAAGGGTTAGTGTATGAAGGGTTAGAGTTAGGGTATAAGGGGTTAGGGTATGAGAGGTTAGGGTATGAGGGGTTAGGGTATGAGGGGTTAGGGTATGAAGGGTTAGTGTATGAAGGGTGAAAGTTAGGGTATAAGGGGTTAGGGTATGAGGGGTTAGGGTGTGAGGGGTTAGGGTATGAAGGATTAGGGTTAGGGTATGAGAGGTTAGGGTATGAGGGGTTAGGGTGTGAGGGGTTAGGGTATGAAGGGTTAGGGTTAGGGTGTGAGGGTTAGGGTGTGAGGTGTGAGGGGTTAGGGTGTGAGGGTTAGGGTGTGAGGGGTTAGGGTATGAAGGGTTTGAGCATGAAGGGTTAGAGTTAGAGGGGTTAGGGTGTGAGGGGTTAGGGTATGAAGGGTCAGAGTTAGAGACAGAGAGGTAGACCTACGGAACACAGGGAAGGGTTAGGGTGTGAGGGGTTAGGGTTAGAGACAGAGAGTTAGCCTTACGGAACACAGGGAAGGGTGAGTTTCCCTTCAGAGCGTGGAACTCCTGTTCTAGTCGTCTTCGTAGATCGATCTGTTCCAACAGAACCTTCTGGAGTTCCTCTTTCTCCATGTTCTCAACATCCTCCTTTAGTGGCACGGGGGAACTTCCATCTTGAGTTTGATCCCCTGGAAAGGAGGAAAGGAAATACATTTTGAGTTTGAATCAAGCATTCAATGGGACAGTGAGTTATATTATCCCTCTAATAATCTGTAGTCCTCTGATTGCAATGTAACCATTGGCCTGTAGGTGTCAGTCTAACTGCATATTTCCACCTGTCTGGAGCCTAGACGGGCTATGATCTTCTATTGCCCTGTCTACTGTGCTCTCAGAGAACTACTGTCATTTACATTCTCAATGGTCATTGCATTCCGTATAGAACCACGTTTGTAAATGTTAAATGTCAAACTGCACTAATGATCTCACTATAATCGTGCCCACTATTCATTTGACTGAATATATCGATCAGACAATATCTGTTGCATTATGCTATAAACCAATTAATAATCATGGAAAACGCTTGGTCATGTAAATAACTAATTAAACCACTTGGTGAATGTTTTAAATACTTTCCCTAAAATGCTTGAATTAGCATTCACTTGCAACAATATTTTTGTTATTCTGGTGCCTGTAAAACCTATTGTTCTGCCTGCAGTCCATAGCGTCTGTAGCCGTGCAGCGTTTGTTAACACTGGATTTGTATTACTGTGGTGCTGTAACCATGATGAACATATTCTTATATCAGTCTTCTACAATGTTAGTGTTGTTTCCATTATGGCCTGATTTCTTCATCCATGAACCTGAAAATGTCTTGTGTTTGTATCTGAATTCTGACAATGTGGCAAATCAAATGGCTTAAATGAAGCGATCCAGCACATTTGTGTATATAATCTCCCCCTCGCTCTCTCCTTCTCTCTATGTATAATCTCCCCCTCTCTCCATCTCTCACTCTCTCTCTCTCTCCCTCTCTCTTTCCCTCTCTAGTCATTTCATGTCTTGCCTCCTTAAGCCTCCCAACACTTCCCTCATTTGGAACGGCCTGCTCTCGCTCTCTCGCTCCTCTCCTCTCTCTGTCTCATTTGACAAGCAAATCAGCAGACAGTGCCTCAGGATAACAACCTCGTTTGACAGTCAATTAACCGTGAATAGTCAAAGCCAAGGCAGTTTGCATTACATAAATGGAAAATTAGATTATTTTTCTCCCAAGAAACAGCCCTCTCCTTAAGACAGAGTCTGAGAGTCTTTGGAATCAGAACTTCTAATCACGTCGTCCATCGCCCAGGGAGACGTTTAGCAATCAGACAAAGGTGGTCTCATTTAATTTGTTTCGTGTAATTTTTTGAAATAAATTCTACATTATGTGAGGATATCATTATGGGCTACATAATAAGAATGTTGGCATAGATGTCATAAAACCCTTTTAATGTCTCTGTGACAGATATAAAAGGCAATAAGATGTGATCTTTGTAATGAAAGGTTTTGCCAAGGGAAAAGGCAATTATATGGGTTTGATATTGTTGAGATGGAGATTGTCACCTTCCCTGTGTTGAGCTGATTGTCTTGTTTGCTCCCTGTAGAACACATTCTAGAACTGTAATGGCCCCCTGTAGAACACATTCTAGAACTGTAATGGCCCCCTGTAGAACACATTCTAGAACTGTAATGGCCCCCTGTAGAACACATTCTACAAAACATTCTGGAACACATTGGAACACTGGAAACAGCCGATGTTCCGTTGCACCGTCTATCAGCTATTCCATCTATTTATGTATCTCTAGTAATCCCTAAACCTACAGTATGGTCTGTGAGAGGAGAATGAGTCTACTGTTCTCCTTGTCTAGATAGATGTCCTATTATAGTGATGGTTTTATCTGTCTTGATAAACCAGTTAGACAAGTTAGATATTACAGAGGGGGTTTATGTGTGGTCCCGTCCCGTGTGGCTCAGTTGGTAGAGCATGGCGCTTGCAACGCCAGGGTTGTGGGTTCAATTCCCACGGGGGGACCAGAGTTCAATTCCCACGGGGGGACCAGGATGAATATGTATGAACTTTCCAATTTGTAAGTCGCTCTGGATAAGAGCGTCTGCTAAATGACTTAAATGACTATCTGTCTTGATTAAAAACTTCTTGTGAATAGGGGGGGCGCTGTTTTCACTTTGGAAAAAATCGTGCCCAAATTAAATGGCCTCGTACTCTGTTCTAGATCATACAATATGCATATTATTATTACTATTGGATAGAAAACACTCTGAAGTTTCTAAAACTGTTTGAATTATATCTGTGAGTAAAACAGAACTCATTTGGCAGCAAACTTCCACACAGGAAGTGAAAAATCTGAAAACGAGGCTCTGTGTCAGGGCTTGCCTATTCAATTGGCTTTTATTTATCGATATGTATGCACTTCATACGCCTTCCACTAGATGTCAACAGGCAGTAGAAGGTTGAATGGGGTGTCTAGCTTGATGTGAGGCCGAATAAGAGCTTTTGGAGTGGCAGGTCCGGTATTTTGTCAGTTTTCGACGGCGCGCGGGGGAACTCGACATTGTCTTCTGAAAAACGTTCATATATACACAGGTATACACAGCGAATTGCTCCGTCTCTGATTTTATTTGATACATATGAGAAAAACATCATAAAGTCGGATTTTTCAACCGAGTTTGATCAGTTTATTCAACGTTTATTGGGACTTTTGGAATTTTTCGTTCCAGGCGCAAACATTTCTTGGACACGTGAGCTCCACATGGCTAGCCAAAGTTGCTAATTCGACAGAAGAAATGGACATTCTAAAACCAAACAATGATTTATTCTGGAAATAGGACTCCTTGCACAACATTCTGATGGAAGCTCAAGAAAGATAAGAGAATATTTATGATGTTATTTCGTATTTTTGTGGTAAATGTTGGCTCCAACAAGGCGGAGAATATGTGAGCGCTGTCTCACAATACTGCATGCTGTATGTTCTACTAAAGTTATTTAAAAAAATCTAACACAGCGGTTGCATTAAGAACCAGTGTATCTTTCATTTGCTGTACAACATGTATTTTTTAGTAAAGTTTATGATGAGTTCTTTAATTAGATTAGGTGACTGTCCAAAATATCTCCGGAGATTTTGGTGAATTGTTGCTACGTATTCACAATGTATAACCACGATTTGCAGCTCTAAATATGCACATTTTCGAACAAAACATAAATGTATTGTATAACATGATGTTATAAGACTGTCATCTGATGAAGTTGTCCAAAGGTTAGTGATTAATTTTATATCTATTGCTGGTTTTTGCGAAAGCTATGTTTGCGGTGGATAAATGGCGTTGTGTGTTTGGCTATTGTGATGAGCTAATATAATTCTATATTGTGTTTTCGCTGTAAAACACTTAAAAAATCGGAAATATTGGCTGGATTCACAAGATGTTTATCTTTCATTTGCTGTACACCATGTATTTTTCATAAATGTTTTATGATGAGTATTTATGTATTTCACGTTGCTCTCTGTAATTATTCTGGCTGCTTTGGTGCTATTTGTGATGGTGGCTGCAATGTAAAACCAGGATTTTTAGCTATAAATATGCACATTTTCGAACAAAACATAAATGTATTGTATAACATGATGTTATAAGACTGTCATCTGATGAAGTTGTTCAAGGTTAGTGATTAATTTTATCTCTATTTGTGGGTTTTGTGAAAGCTACCTATGCGGTGGAAACATGGTGAAAATATGCCGTTGTGTGTTTGGCTATTGTGGTTAGCTAATATAAATACATATTGTGTTTTCGCTGTAAAACTTTTTAAAAATCGGAAATGATGGCTGGATTCACAAGATGTTTATCTTTCATTTGCTGTATTGGACTTGTGATTTCATGAAAATTATATTATATGATATCCCTGTCCCGTTAGGCTAGGCTATGCTAGTCAGCTTTTTTGATGAGGAGGATCCCGGATCCGGGATGGGTATCTTAAACAGTTAGATATTATAGTAGAGGGTTGATCTGTCTTGATTAAACAGTTAGATATTATAGTAGAGGGTTTATCTGTCTTGATTAAACAGTTAGATATTATAGTGGAGGGTTTATCTGTCTTGATTAAACAGTTAGATATTATAGTAGAGGGTTTATCTGTCTTGATTAAACAGTTAGATATTATAGTAGAGGGTTTATCTGTCTTGATTAAACAGTTAGATATTATAGTAGAGGGTTGATCTGTCTTGATTAAACAGTTAGATATTATAGTAGAGGGTTTATCTGTCTTGATTAAACAGTTAGATATTATAGTAGAGGGTTGATCTGTCTTGATTAAACAGTTAGATATTATAGTAGAGGGTTTATCTGTCTTGATTAAACAGTTAGATATTATAGTGGAGGGTTTATCTGTCTTGATTAAACAGTTAGATATTATAGTAGAGGGTTGATCTGTCTTGATTAAGCAGTTAGATATTATAGTAGAGGGTTGATCTGTCTTGATTAAGCAGTTAGATATTATAGTAGAGAGTTTATCTGTCTTGATTAAACAGTTAGATATTATAGTGGAGGGTTTATCTGTCTTGATTAAACAGTTAGATATTATAGTAGAGGGTTGATCTGTCTTGATTAAGCAGTTAGATATTATAGTAGAGAGTTTATCTGTCTTGATTAAACAGTTAGATATTATAGTGGAGGGTTTATCTGTCTTGATTAAACAGTTAGATATTATAGTAGAGGGTTTATCTGTCTTGATTAAGCAGTTAGATATTATAGTAGAGGTTTTACCTGCCGTCTCTCTCCAGTACTCTGGGCCAGATGAGTCTGTCTCTGATACAAAGAAACTGCTGGGCTCTTTGTTTTCATCAAGAGGAGAATGAGAGGGGAAGAGGAGAACAGAAGGACATTCATTCATCTGTTCATAAGGGAGCAGAGTTGATTTGGTCACCTGCACACAGAAAACTGGTAGAAAGGAACCGATGTCTTCAAACCAATCAGATGAGGAGGTAACGCTACTCACGAGTTATGTTGGAGTTTTCTTTGGTTGTGTAAACAGGCAGAACGTGGTCTCTGCTTTTATGAGTCTGAGAACACAGAGAAAGACAGAGGTTTTAGCATCTACATATCAAACCGGGAAGGTGTCTAATAATGCTACCCACAATAGAACTGCTGGTGTCCTGGGATAGAATGCTGGGGTACACTAGAATAGCTTCTGGCCTTCGCAGACTTCAAGAGTCAATGGAGTGGAACAATTCTCCTTTTGGCCTAATTTTGTCTATCATGAACAACACTCTTAATATAAGCCTGCAGTGTTACTATCCAATGGGAAGCCTGTAGTGTTACTATCCAATGGGAAGCCTGTAGTGTTACTATCCAATGGGAAGCCTGTAGTCTTACTATTCAATGGGAAGCTTGTAGTGTTACTATCCAATGGGAAGCTTGTAGTGTTACTATCCAATGGGAAGCCTGTAGTGTTACTATCCAATGGGAAGCCTGTAGTGTTACTATCCAATGGGAAGCCTGTAGTGTTACTATCCAATGGGAAGCCTGTAGTGTTACTATCCAATGGGAAGCCTGTAGTGTTACTATCCAATGGGAAGCCTGTAGTGTTACTATCCAATGGGAAGCCTGTAGTGTTACTATCCAATGGGAAGCCTGTAGTGTTACTATTCAATGGGAAGCCTGTAGTGTTACTATCCAATGGGAAGCCTGTAGTGTTACTATCCAATGGGAAGCCTGTAGTGTTACTATCCAATGGGAAGCCTGTAGTGTTACTATTCAATGGGAAGCCTGTAGTGTTACTATCCAATGGGAAGCCTGTAGTGTTACTATCTATTGGGAAGCCTGTAGTGTTACTATCCAATGGGAAGCCTGTAGTGTTACTATTCAATGGGAAGCCTGTAGTGTTACTATCCAATGGGAAGCATGTAGTGTTACTATCCAATGGGAAGCCTGTAGTGTTACTATCCAATGGAAAGCCTGTAGTGTTACTATCCAATGGGAAGCTTGCAGTGTTACTATCCAATGGGAAGCTTGTAGTGTTACTATCCAATGGGAAGCTTGTAGTGTTACTATCCAATGGGAAGCTTGTAGTGTTACTATCCAATGGGAAGCTTGTAGTGTTACTATCCCAATGGGAAGCTTGTAGTGTTACTATCCCAATGGGAAGCCTGCAGTGTTACTATTCAATGGGAAGCCTGTAGTGTTACTATCCAATGGGAAGCCTGTAGTGTTATTATCCAATGGGAAGCCTGTAGTGTTACTATCCAATGGGGAGCTTGTAGTGTTACTATTCAATGGGAAGCATGTAGTGTTACTATCCAATGGGAAGCCTGTAGTGTTACTATCCAATGGAAAGCCTGTAGTGTTACTATCCAATGGGAAGCTTGCAGTGTTACTATCCAATGGGAAGCTTGTAGTGTTACTATCCAATGGGAAGCTTGTAGTGTTACTATCCAATGGGAAGCTTGTAGTGTTACTATCCAATGGGAAGCTTGTAGTGTTACTATCCCAATGGGAAGCTTGTAGTGTTACTATCCAATGGGAAGCTTGTAGTGTTACTATCCAATGGGAAGCTTGTAGTGTTACTATCCCAATGGTAAGCTTGTAGTGTTACTATCCCAATGGGAAGCTTGTAGTGTTACTATCCCAATGGGAAGCTTGTAGTGTTACTATCCCAATGGTAAGCTTGTAGTGTTACTATCCCAATGGGAAGCTTGTAGTGTTGCTATCCAATGGGAAGCTTGTAGTGTTACTATCCCAATGGGAAGCTTGTAGGGTTACTATCCAATGGGAAGCTTGTAGTGTTACTATCCAATGGGAAGCTTGTAGTGTTACTATCCCAATGGGAAGCTTGTAGTGTTACTATCCCAATGGGAAGCTTGTAGTGTTACTATCCAATGGGAAGCTTGTAGTGTTACTATCCAATGGGAAGCTTGTAGTGTTACTATCCCAATGGGAAGCTTGTAGTGTTACTATCCCAATTGGAAGCTTGTAGTGTTACTATCCAATGGGAAGCTTGTAGTGTTACTATCCAATGGGAAGCTTGTAGTGTTACTATCCAATGGGAAGCTTGTAGTGTTACTATCCCAATGGGAAGCTTGTAGTGTTACTATCCCAATTGGAAGCTTGTAGTGTTACTATCCAATGGGAAGCTTGTAGTGTTACTATCCAATGGGAAGCTTGTAGTGTTACTATCCAATGGGAAGCTTGTAGTGTTACTATCCATTGGGAAGCTGTAGTGTTACTATCCCAATGGTAAGCTTGTAGTGTTACTATCCAATGGGAAGCTTGTAGTGTTACTATTCAATGGGAAGCTTGTAGTGTTACTATCCCAATGGGAAGCTTGTAGTGTTACTATCCCAATGCGAAGCCTGAAGCCTCCCATACTGAGCCTGTAGCATCAATACAGCAGGACCGTCTCTCTCATCACTGTTACTATTAGACTGTGAATGTCTCTTCATTAGTGTTATTAGACTGTGAATGTCCCTTCATTAGTGTTATTAGACTGTGAATGTCTCTTCATTAGTGTTATTAGACTGTGAATGTCCCTTCATTAGTGTTATTAGACTGTGAATGTCTCTTCATTAGTGTTATTAGACTGTGAATGTCTCTTCATTAGTGTTATTAGACTGTGAATGTCTCTTCATTAGTGTTATTAGACTGTGAATGTCTCTTCATTAGTGTTATTAGACTGTGAATGTCTCTTCATTAGTGTTATTAGACTGTGAATGTCTCTTCATTAGTGTTATTAGACTGTGAATGTCTCTTCATTAGTGTTATTAGACTGTGAATGTCTCTTCATTAGTGTTATTAGACTGTGAATGTCTCTTCATTAGTGTTATTAGACTGTGAATGTCTCTTCATTAGTGTTATTAGACTGTGAATGTCTCTTCATTAGTGTTATTAGACTGTGAATGTCTCTTCATTAGTGTTATTAGACTGTGAATGTCCCTTCATTAGTGTTATTAGACTGTGAATGTCTCTTCATTAGTGTTATTAGACTGTGAATGTCTCCCTCAGTGTTATTAGACTGTGAATGTCTCCCTCATTGACGTTACTATTTGACTGTGAATGTCTCTTCATTAGTGTTGTTATTAGACTGTGAATGCCTCCCTCAGTGTTATTAGACTGTGAATGTCTCCCTCATTGACGTTACTATTTGACTATGAATGCCTCCCTCATTGACGTTACTATTTGACTGTGAATGTCTCCCTCATTGACGTTACTATTTGACTGTGAATGTCTCTTCATTAGTGTTGTTATTAGACTGTGAATGTCTCCTCACTTGTATTAGTACAACAGGACTGTTTCCCCTGGTTGGGGACCAACTCCCTTAGCCTTGTTAATGTGGAGTCGACAGGTTCCAGATTAGAAAGGCTAACAGGCAGAAAGTGACAAGGAGAGAACCGATATAATGTGACCATTAAACAATACCGGACTGTTCTTATTATCAGGGATCAGAGCACTGTGGATGTTTCATTTCTTCAGGGATACGCCGCTATCAATCTCTTTATGCATATTACATCAGCCAGCCTACAGCGCCAATTAAATAATAATTAGTTAAAGTGCCTTAAGGGAATATTTACATTTTTGTAGGCCTGGTCCTCCAGTGGCAGCGGGGTGTGTGTGGGGCTAGGGAGAGAGAGTGTGAGGCTGGCAGGGGGAGCAGGAGGAGAGGCAGGCAGGCTACTGCTGCTCTGGTCCTGGCTGTGATCTGCAGGGCTGCAGGGGAAGGTGACAGCCTCTTTCTCTCCTCTCTCCCAAGGTCCTGATCCTTCAGTCAGCCCTCGGAGGTGCAGGCCGCTGTGAGTCTGAGGTGGGGTTGGTCTGTTGAAGCTTTCCTCCTCCTCTTCATCCTGCTTGGTCTCTACATCCACCTCTCCTTCCTCCTCACTCTCTCCTCCCTCTCCCTCTTCCTCCCCCTCTCCTCCGCTCTCAGAGGCGTAGCTGCAGCTGGTGGCGGGGGACAGGTGGCGATCCGAACCAAACTCCTCCAGGTTTCCATGGAGCTTGGCGATGCTCTCTGCATCCTTGACGACGGGTCGGAAGGCTGAGTGGTAGGAGGCTTTCCTGGCCTGGAGAGACGGGACATCCAGCAGCTTCAGCCAGCCCTCTGAGGTCACAGGGCGCAGGTCAGAGGTCAGGGGGGAGGAGTCAGGGTCAAACAGGCCTGACCTGGGTGTGGCCCTCATGTCTGGCCCTGCCCTTGGCTGTGAGTGCTCTGATAGGTCGAGGAAGGCCTGCCTGAGGGAAGGGCTCTCGGCCAATGAGGACAGGGTGTTGACGGACGGCTGTGGCTGCAGGTAGGTGGGCACCGGGAGGCCCCCAGCGGCCCTAGGGGGCCAGAACATGCAGAACGGAGGGTAGAAGGTGTCTTTACGACCGGGCCACAGCAGACCTGACAGACCAGTGTTCTTCTGTCCTCCAGCCACCTCACTGTCATCTTTCTTCTGCTGACAGAGGCTGAAGGCTGGGAAGGAGTAGGGGTTGGGGAACAGGGAGGTGGGGGCAAACTTCTGCAGCATGCCGAACCCTTTACTGGGCACAGGGATCACCGGGTAGCTGCGAGGGTTCTTATGGGGAGACAGGCTGCTTCCATCCAGGTCCTCCTCCTCCTCGAAGCGGCTCCTCTTCTGGACCAGGTCAGGGGTCATCATGTGGGGCAGACCAGAGTTCACAACCTTTCCCGGCCCCATGGGGGAGCAGTGAGATGAGGGTAGACACCGCTTCCTGCTGCCACCATTAAACATGGCCTTCACGTCCTCCCAGGCAAACGCCAGGTCATCAGGAGGGGTTTTATCTGACAGCTTCAGGTGGCGTCTCCAGGAGTTGAAGTTAGCAGCGTCCGGCTGGGTGTACTTGGCTTCAGGAGTACGGTGAGAGTGGAAGATGAACTTGTTAGGAGAGAAGTACATGCTGCAGTAGGAACACTTGATGCACTTGGCTCTGCTGCTGTTGTAGCGTGCTGGGATGAAGTTACCACGGCTACCCCAGGCACACTCGTGTGACACATCAAAGGCGAAGTTGTCAGGCAGTTTGGGGGGGTTGTTCTCTCCCAGGAAGGACTTACACAGCCGCTCCGCCTCTCGCTTGGTGATCATGCCACAGCGGCGGGAGGAGATGGGCATGGCGCCAGCTCGCCTCAGGATCTCCAGCTGGACAGGGGTGCACTGAACACAGGTGATACCCAGCGCCACGCGGCGGTTGTGGATCTCGTTATAGCTGTAGTTCTTCAGCAAAGTGTTGGAGATCTGGGCCAGACACAGCCGCTCCTGATGGTCGATCACCAAGGAGACGATGGGTACACCATACAGAACCACTTGACCCACCTGGTTGGGTTTCAGGGAGGAGGAGTGGGGGGGTCTGGGGGGGGTCAGGGGCTCCTGCTGGAACGAGCTGGGGGGAGTCGTCATGGTAGCGCTGGTGTTGGTAACCAGGTAGTAGGTTGTGTTACCGTGGAGTCAGTCCTCCTGTCAGTCTGTCTGTCTGGATGATACCCTGCTGGAAAACCACACACACATTAACATTTCAGTTCAAACTGCACATCAGTCAGACAGATTTTCAGTTAAAATAATTATAATGATTATTATTATTATTATAATAATATCAAATTTTCATGATCAAAATAAAATATATGCCTAATGGTGAAGAACTTGACGCTGATTGAAAAGCAATACCACATTTGATTTCTTATGTTTCTTATTTGTATTTTTTTATTATAAACATTCAATGAAGTTTGTATTGTATGCGCTAAATGTTCAACTTTCAAATGTTCAATATTTTCTCGCATTTTGCAGAGTAAGTTTATTGCAACTCCCGCCTGAGCCCGCTGCGTATTCGAGTTTTAAAGACACGATGTCGCATCGAAGACAAGGAGCAGCCGAACTGTTTTCAACAAATGCATATCTGGGAGAATTATAGAGACATACCATCATTAGGCTTTAGTCGTAAAAAAAGATCAATAGTAATTTTACTTTGGGGGTCATTTGTTGATAGCCCACAAATGTACAACGTTGATAAATAAGTTATAGAATTGCAACTGAACATGACGAAATTAAAAATGTTTTTTTTTGTAATTTAACAGAACTTCCATTTCGTTGATGTTCATACATATTTTGTATTTAAAAATGTTGGTCAAAACACTGGAGGCTATATAACACCTCATTCTGAGAGGCAGTATAGAACCAATTATTAATAGTATGTATTATATTAATATATGACCTGGCTTGGTGTGAACTCTGCTGAATAATAATGTAATTTGTCACGCGTAACATTATAGGACAAAATACAGGTTGACCTGCAGATCAAACCGACATGTGAGGGTCATCCCGGCGGGGGCCTAGAGAAGATACAGTCAACGACATGATAACCTACTGACAGAAGAAGTACAGTGGAGAAGCTCGAGGTTTTTTACTGTGCAAGATATTCCAAAATAAAAGGCTCTATATTATGTCGCAAAATGTGCTCGGTATGCTCGTGATTCTCAGCAGATTTAGAGCAGAATTCCGTTTCAACATAACACAATTCTAATAATTATTGCTCATTGATGCCGATAGCCACAAAACGAATATTAAGACTCATAATAATAACAGGCCTACTCACAATAATAATAATAATAATAATAATAAAATGTATTATAATAGTATCAAAAATTACAATGTAGGCTAATAAGACAATAATACACGTCAAACCTCAATTGTTACACTGTGGACATAATAGAATATCTTACCTCCTCTATACCGTGATGACAGAAATCCAAATGTTACGAAAATAAAGACATCCCGTATCTCTCGCCCAAAACAACCGATACATTAAAAACCACGCGTCTTTACAAAGTAAATTAATTCCGAATGTTGAAGAAGATATAACATGTTTTTCTATAAAATAATATAGAAGAAGATATAATATGTTGTTCTATAAAAGAAAGTTACCAGTCGGTGATGAGTAAGTGCGCAGCGCGCTCTGGCTTATTCCCTTTAAAGGACAAGGCGCGTGTCTGGAGGCAGGCGGTGTCGGACGGGACGTGATTGGCGCGTGGCTCTGCCCCTCTTTTAGCTCGATACTTTCCGCCAGGAGCCAATGACGTTTCACTAACTGACACTCAACACTCTAAAGAGACTAATGCAGGAGCCTGGCCCCGGGCTAAAGACGGGCTGTACACCTCCAATCTGAATGAGGACTCTGACTCACAAATCCACAAACAGCAGATATGTAGCAGGCTTACCAACAACGAGATGAACAATAAGTAGGTCGATGTCACTAACTAAAATGCCGCTGTGGCCTATTTTAGACGGTGTCGGTCCTACATCACACAACTCATGGCGCTATGTAACGCAAACATAACCTGGAGTAGGCTAAAACAAGTTGTAAACATAAATCGCGTATAG
This sequence comes from Salvelinus namaycush, assembly GCF_016432855.1. Lineage (NCBI taxonomy): Eukaryota > Metazoa > Chordata > Actinopteri > Salmoniformes > Salmonidae > Salvelinus > Salvelinus namaycush. Next base: position 33,725 of record NW_024058706.1, read on the forward strand.
ACTAACAATTCTAACTAATTTAATCAATATGCCTTCAGGTAATTCTACATTGGACTTTATTTGTCCTAAGCAAATTTGCCTTTCAAAACGTTTCTCTACCAAGACAGCGAAAAAGGCTTTTATAGGCTACCAAATATGTTTTAAATATACAGGCCCGTACGACCTGTCATATATGGGCCGTCATCACAACATTGACCTGTGAATGACTGGTAAATTAACATGGTTTCATAAATGCATGGAAGAAATTGTCCATTTATGATTTCCCATGCAGGAATACAATGAACCGTGTGCCAATAGGCTTCTAGCTGAACCAAGCAATTAAATGTTATTTAAATGTTCACTATTTATTGATTGGCCATATGATCAAATACAATTTTATTGGTGAAATTCACGTGTTTAGCAGATGTTATTGCGGGTGTCGGAAATGCTTGTGATGCCTTCTGTCAGCTGACTGGGTAGTGAACATGAAGGTAAATTATGCTGATTGTTAAAATCACTTAACTGGTTTCATGTTTTCTGTCGTGAGTATTTAGCAAGTTTCTAATTGTCGTCATCATGAAGAGATCATTTCCGGGCTTCCATAAATTGTCCGTTAAAGACCACATAGACAACATTCAGAGAAATCCACCCAGCAAGTTTCCAAGCGGAGAGGAGAGGAGAAGATTAGGGAGGAAAGGTAATAAAGAGCGGCTATTGTTTCATCATTGTAGAAGGCCGCATATGTCTCACCATGTCTCCCATCACTAACACTACAGGGCGGAAGAGAGAAACAGTTCATCTGAAACAGATTAAGTGTTTGTAGCCGGAACACCTAATCAATTACCTAAACAGTTTATTGATGTAAATAGTATTGATATGCAGTCCGATGACGTTATCAACACTGGATCAAACCGATTATAATTAAATGAATTAACGACAACTAGGATGAATTACCAACAAGAGGTTCAGGTTTGACTGGATACATTTAGTATATAATATAATATATTAGTCTGGATATTCCAGTAAAATATTTGTCAATATTTATAAATAAAAATATACGCGATTTCAGTCAATAGAATAAACCCCTTTACATTTAGACTACTTTGATTGCAAATAATATTCAGCATTTTATGAAATAAATACATTAAATGTAATATTAAATATACTACACTTATCAATCAATTCGTTTGTTTTCGGAATGGAATTATAATTTTTCTTGTGTTATATTCCCCTGCCTTCATCTTAATAAATATTAACAGATCGTTTTTGGCCTAAACCGGACCGTCGTGACAGCAGCACGCAGGGCGAGCCCCATCTGTTTCTCTTTAGACCAATTTAGATGTCATTGCTCGAGCTTTTGTCTCGCCTCCGCAGAGGCACCGGAGCACGCGGCCAGGCAGCAGCATCAACCGGCAGGAGCTTCCCACCGTCCAGGGTTAGAATGGTATAGCTAGGACTATAGGAGAGTAGGCTGTATAGTAGCGTCAACACACTCAGGGTGTGAGTATACGCATATGAATGACAATGGTAAAAAAAAAAAAGAGAATTATTTATTGAGCCAGGGAGGAATAATACATGTTTAAGTATTGAATAGTTCTACACTTAATAGGAATAGCCTATTTCATTAAACCAATCCTCTACTAGTTCAATGCAATGTTCACTGCATTGGATTATATAAAACTAGCATTTTACTTTAACAGGTATAGGCTAAATTAGGTCAAGATAATATCATAAAATAATATGTATTATCGCTCTTACATTTTAGTAGCCTACATTTATTTTCCTTTCAATTAACAAACTTTAATTTAATGATGGGCCTGGGAAGTGTGCCAACAAATACCAGTGGAAGGTAGATAATTATACTATATTAATATGGGCTGTATATAATATTTTATACTGGACCATTTGAAGTGCGAAATCAATTCATTGTCCATTTTGATAATGCATGACGTGTCATGTTAGTGACGGTCTCCCTACTGTGAAGTGAATCATGCGTTTAAAACAGAATAGCTGTTTGACCTCGCAGGGTCAATACGAAACAACGTTATAAATTAAGACTTACAAGACTAAGTGATACGGAGACGTTTAACTTCAAATCAGTCAACAAATGAACAGCGCCCGGGGTGGGTCATTATCATATTGAAATACATCATCTGATGTCCTCCAGAACATCATCAACATCTGATGCCAGAGATTAGGCCGCATGTCTTCTGGCGGCAGAAGGGCGTGTGGGAGCAGTGAATAGGCTACATTTGCTTTTGTTGGAGAATTATAATGCAGACCTATGGATTTTCTGTTTTGCCATTTTGATGTTATATCACAAGTAGGCCTAGGCTATATGTAGATTAGGAGGTGACATAGGCTATTGCTAATGCTCGAGCACAATTGACCTGGATTTGAATCCTTATTTAATGCTGCGGTCTATCACTAAATTAGAAGACCACGTGTGTCTTCATCTGTGAAGATTTACCCGGCAGTATAATCTAGATTAATCTAATCTGTGTTTCATTGAGAAAAGTGTCAGTGTTGTTTGCTAATAACCTTTTCCATTATGCTTGATTATGGTCTCAAATGAAAGTAGCATGTCAGATAACATGTCAGGGTGTGGTGGTGGGCTCTGACGTCATGATGTGGCCTTGCTACACATCCAGATTTGTGTGTAAACATAAATGTTGAATTATAAAACCATGACGCATTTATTTAAAAAATTATGCTGGCTACATGAGCACAATAACAACATCTGGAAGTGGACTGAAACCTTTTGATTGAATTGAATTATGTAGCCTAAATTGACTTCTTGAATGTCAGGCCACACGTGCAGTAGATCTAGGCTATCTTATTTAGTTATGAACACATCCCTAAATCACATGGCTATATTCTACAATACATACATAGTCCTACCTTTCCCTGATGTTGAGAGAAAAACGTCTTCTGACGCAGGAGAGTTCCTCAGTCAGAAATCTGCAGGTGGAGGGAGAAACAAATCACACGCCGAAATACAACTGGTCACAAATCAATTATGAACAATTGAATTAACAAACCAAATCTGACTCTACCTTTACTAGGTCTGTTGAAGTTGCTATATTAGTGCAGGATAAAGCGTGCTAGCAGGAGCACTGTTGACCAGATGGTCCTGCCTAATGGAACTCATTTGACAACCAACACGGTAACATATTATTATGGACCCACACTTTTAGAAACAAAACGCTTCTTTTGGGTTCTATATAGAATCTTTAGAGGCGCCATATATGAAGCAAGCGATAGCCTTTTGGTTTATTTTGAGAATAAGAGTGAAGTGGTGGTTTAACCACAGAAAGAGAAGGCTGATTCACTGAGCCATATCCCATCATAATAATTATTGATGGACTTTTTGCTATATAATAATTAAAACACCACTCCACATGGAATTCCTTTGAGCTGCAGCAAACAAACTCCTGAAAGTTTAAGTGGAGATTAATCAATTAGAGACAGACAGACAACGTGGCGCCCAGCCGGCATCCGATTTCAGAGGACATTTAGTCTCTCTGTTTTACAGACTCCAAGGTCGTTATAGTTATGCTATAGTATGTACATAGTATAGTTATAGTTCCAGGTATTCCTTCCTGAACATTTATCTCAAGGATGGAGAGTTCGAACCTGAAAGGGGCTCGAGCAGAGCCCTCAACCCAAACCACGTAAGACGGGCAGCACCTTTTAGCAGGTGCATGCGTACAATTAAACTTTTCAACGAACTCACGGAAAGTACCAGGACAGCTCATGCAATGAAAATATGAAAATAAAACATATGTATGCCTACTTTATCATTATCTGTGCAAATGTAAACGCAGGAAACACATGCGAGATTATAGAATTCGTGCACAAACGTGTGTTCATTCATGTTATCCTACCGCAATAATTGATGCTGTCCTGTCGAAGCCACAAATCAATTATATCGAATGAAATGGTTATATGACAAAGTCTATCATTTCTCTCAGAGATGGTCAGTGGAAAATAGTCACTGAATCAAATCAAAAGAAGTATTCCAAATCGAATATATCTTCTGACTTAATAGTCAAACCAAAATCGGATGATACTGTAAATATACACATTTAAATTTAAATTTATATGTATTATATTAGATTATATCTTACCTTCTGTCTAGTAGATGTACAATTCCTCAGGTATAGGTGTTCGGTCTGATATGCCATCAGATTAATATCATACCGGTTTACCCCTCTGTCTCCTCTCTCAGGTGAAAGCACCTGGGGTTTATAGCGTGACTATCATAACATATGGGACACAAAACAACTGGAGTAATTTATCGAACAGTTTTCTTGTGACCAGGTTACGCTACATTTTACTATACAGGTGAAAAGCATAGCACCCGATATTTGTGAAATTACTGAGCGCATGCGATTAGACAATGGGAGGGTCTATGAAGATATTATTCAGCCAATAAACTGCCACCACTCCACACAGCATGCAGTCAACACCACCAAACCAAACCTGAACTAGGAGGGCTGTTATAGCTGTACCACAACCAGGAGATCTGTTATAGCTGTACCAGTACTAGGAGATCTGTTATAGCTGTACCAGTACTAGGAGATCTGTTATAGCTGTACCAGTACTAGGAGATCTGTTATAGCTGTACCAGTACTAGGAGATCTGTTATAGCTGTACCAGTACTAGGAGATCTGTTATAGCTGTACCAGTACTAGGAGATCTGTTATAGCTGTACCAGTACTAGGAGATCTGATATAGCTGTACCAGTACTAGGAGATCTGTTATAGCTGTACCAGTACTAGGAGATCTGTTATAGCTGTACCACAACTAGGAGATCTGTTATAGCTGTACCAGTACTAGGAGATCTGTTATAGCTGTACACCAACTAGGAGATCTGTTATAGCTGTACCAGTACTAGGAGATCTGTTATAGCTGTACCAGTACTAGGAGATCTGTTATAGCTGTACCACAACTAGGAGATCTGTTATAGCTGTACCAGTACTAGGAGATCTGTTATAGCTGTACCACAACTAGGAGATCTGTTATAGCTGTACCAGTACTAGGAGATCTGTTATAGCTGTACCAGTACTAGGAGATATGTTATAGCTGTACCACAACTAGGAGATCTGTTATAGCTGTACCAGTACTAGGATATCTGTTATAGCTGTACCAGCACTAGGAGATCTGTTATAGCTGTACCAGTACTAGGAGATCTGTTATAGCTGTACCAGTACTAGGAGATCTGATATAGCTGTACCAGTACTAGGAGATCTGTTATAGCTGTACCAGTACTAGGTATCTGTTATAGCTGTACCAGTACTAGGAGATCTGTTATAGCTGTACCAGTACTAGGAGATCTGATATAGCTGTATCAGTACTAGGAGATCTGTTATAGCTGTACCACAACTAGGAGATCTGTTATAGCTGTACTAGTACTAGGAGATCTGTTATAGCTGTACCAGTACTAGGAGATCTGTTATAGCTGTACCAGTACTAGGAGATCTGTTATAGCTGTACCAGTACTAGGAGATCTGTTATAGCTGTACCAGTACTGGGAGATCTGATATAGCTGTACCAGTACTAGGAGATCTGTTATAGCTGTACCAGTACTAGGAGATCTGTTATAGCTGTACCTGTACTAGGAGATCTGTTATAGCTGTACCAGTACTAGGAGATCTGTTATAGCTGTACCAGTACTAGGAGATCTGTTATAGCTGTACCAGTACTAGGAGATCTGATATAGCTGTACCAGTACTAGGAGATCTGTTATAGCTGTACCAGTACTAGGAGATCTGTTATAGCTGTACCAGTACTAGGAGATCTGTTATAGCTGTACCAGTACTAGGAGATCTGTTATAGCTGTACCAGTACTAGGAGATCTGTTATAGCTGTACCAGTACTAGGAGATCTGATATAGCTGTACCAGTACTAGGAGATCTGTTATAGCTGTACCAGTACTAGGAGATCTGATATAGCTGTACCAGTACTAGGAGATCTGTTATAGCTGTACCAGTACTAGGAGATCTGTTATAAATGTACCAGTACTAGGAGATCTGTTATAGCTGTACCAGTACTAGGATATCTGTTATAGCTGTACCAGTACTAGGAGATCTGTTATAGCTGTACCACAACTAGGAGATCTGTTATAGCTGTACCAGTACTAGGAGATCTGTTATAGCTGTACCAGTACTAGGAGATCTGTTATAGCTGTACCACAACTAGGAGATCTGATATAGCTGTACCAGTACTAGGAGATCTGTTATAGCTGTACCAGTACTAGGAGATCTGTTATAGCTGTACCAGTACTAGGAGATCTGTTATAGCTGTACCACAACTAGGAGATCTGTTATAGCTGTACCAGTACTAGGAGATCTGTTATAGCTGTACCAGTACTAGGAGATCTGTTATAGCTGTACCAGTACTAGGAGATCTGTTATAGCTGTACCAGTACTAGGAGATCTGTTATAGCTGTACCAGTACTAGGTATTCTGATATAGCTGTACCAGTACTAGGAGATCTGATATAGCTGTACCAGTACTAGGAGATCTGTTATAGCTGTACCAGTACTAGGAGATCTGTTATAGCTGTACCAGTACTAGGAGATCTGTTATAGCTGTACCAGTACTAGGTATTCTGATATAGCTGTACCAGTACTAGGAGATCTGATATAGCTGTACCACAACTAGGAGATCTGTTATAGCTGTACCAGTACTAGGAGATCTGTTATAGCTGTACCAGTACTAGGAGATCTGTTATAGCTGTACCAGTACTAGGAGATCTGTTATAGCTGTACCAGTACTAGGAGATCTGTTATAGCTGTACAACAACTAGGAGATCTGTTATAGCTGTACCAGTACTAGGAGATCTGTTATAGCTGTACCAGTACTAGGAGATCTGTTATAGCTGTACCAGTACTAGGAGATCTGTTATAGCTGTACCACAACTAGGAGATCTGTTATAGCTGTACCAGTACTAGGAGATCTGTTATAGCTGTACCAGTACTAGGAGATCTGTTATAGCTGTACCACAACTAGGAGATCTGTTATAGCTGTACCACAACTAGGAGATCTGTTATAGCTGTACCAGTACTAGGAGATCTGTTATAGCTGTACCACAACTAGGAGATCTGTTATAGCTGTACCAGTACTAGGAGATCTGTTATAGCTGTACAACAACTAGGAGATCTGTTATAGCTGTACCAGTACTAGGAGATCTGTTATAGCTGTACCACAACTAGGAGATCTGTTATAGCTGTACCAGTACTAGGAGATCTGTTATAGCTGTACCAGTACTAGGAGATCTGTTATAGCTGTACCAGTACTAGGAGATCTGTTATAGCTGTACCACAACTAGGAGATCTGTTATAGCTGTACCAGTACTAGGAGATCTGTTATAGCTGTACCAGTACTAGGAGATCTGTTATAGCTGTACCACAACTAGGAGATCTGTTATAGCTGTACCAGTACTAGGAGATCTGTTATAGCTGTACCAGTACTAGGAGATCTGTTATAGCTGTACCAGTACTAGGAGATCTGATATAGCTGTACCAGTACTAGGAGATCTGTTATAGCTGTACCAGTACTAGGAGATCTGTTATAGCTGTACCACAACTAGGATATCTGTTATAGCTGTACCAGTACTAGGAGATCTGTTATAGCTGTACCAGTACTAGGAGATCTGTTATAGCTGTACCAGTACTAGGAGATCTGTTATAGCTGTACCACAACTAGGAGATCTGTTATAGCTGTACCAGTACTAGGAGATCTGTTATAGCTGTACCAGTACTAGGAGATCTGTTATAGCTGTACCAGTACTAGGAGATCTGATATAGCTGTACCAGTACTAGGAGATCTGTTATAGCTGTACCAGTACTAGGAGATCTGTTATAGCTGTACCAGTACTAGGAGATCTGTTATAGCTGTACCAGTACTAGGAGATCTGATATAGCTGTACCAGTACTAGGAGATCTGTTATAGCTGTACCAGTACTAGGAGATCTGATATAGCTGTACCAGTACTAGGAGATCTGTTATAGCTGTACCAGTACTAGGAGATCTGTTATAGCTGTACCACAACTAGGAGATCTGTTATAGCTGTACCAGTACTAGGAGATCTGTTATAGCTGTACCAGTACTAGGAGATCTGATATAGCTGTACCAGTACTAGGAGATCTGTTATAGCTGTACCAGTACTAGGAGATATGTTATAGCTGTACCAGTACTAGGAGATCTGTTATAGCTGTACCAGTACTAGGAGATCTGTTATAGCTGTACCACAACTAGGAGATCTGTTATAGCTGTACCAGTACTAGGAGATCTGTTATAGCTGTACCAGTACTAGGAGATCTGTTATAGCTGTACCAGTACTAGGTATTCTGATATAGCTGTACCAGTACTAGGAGATCTGTTATAGCTGTACCAGTACTAGGAGATCTGTTATAGCTGTACCAGTACTAGGAGATCTGTTATAGCTGTACCAGTACTAGGAGATCTGTTATAGCTGTACCAGTACTAGGAGATCTGTTATAGCTGTACCAGTACTAGGAGATCTGTTATAGCTGTACCAGTACTAGGAGATCTGTTATAGCTGTACCAGTACTAGGAGATCTGTTATAGCTGTACCAGTACTAGGAGATCTGATATAGCTGTACCAGTACTAGGAGATCTGTTATAGCTGTACCAGTACTAGGTATTCTGATATAGCTGTACCAGTACTAGGAGATCTGTTATAGCTGTACCAGTACTAGGAGATCTGATATAGCTGTACCAGTACTAGGAGATCTGTTATAGCTGTACCAGTACTAGGAGATCTGTTATAGCTGTACCAGTACTAGGAGATCTGTTATAGCTGTACCACAACTAGGAGATCTGTTATAGCTGTACCAGTACTAGGAGATCTGTTATAGCTGTACACCAACTAGGAGATCTGTTATAGCTGTACCAGTACTAGGAGATCTGTTATAGCTGTACCAGTACTAGGAGATCTATTATAGCTGTACCACAACTAGGAGATCTGTTATAGCTGTACCAGTACTAGGAGATCTGTTATAGCTGTACCACAACTAGGAGATCTGTTATAGCTGTACCAGTACTAGGAGATCTGTTATAGCTGTACCACAACTAGGAGATCTGTTATAGCTGTACCAGTACTAGGAGATCTGTTATAGCTGTACCAGCACTAGGAGATCTGTTATAGCTGTACCAGTACTAGGAGATCTGTTATAGCTGTACCAGTACTAGGAGATCTGATATAGCTGTACCAGTACTAGGAGATTTGTTATAGCTGTACCAGTACTAGGAGATCTGTTATAGCTGTACCAGTACTAGGAGATCTGTTATAGCTGTACCAGTACTAGGAGATCTGTTATAGCTGTACCAGTACTAGGAGATCTGTTATAGCTGTACCAGTACTAGGAGATCTGATATAGCTGTACCAGTACTAGGAGATCTGTTATAGCTGTACCAGTACTAGGAGATCTGTTATAGCTGTACCAGTACTAGGAGATCTGTTATAGCTGTACCAGTACTAGGAGATCTGTTATAGCTGTACCAGTACTAGGAGATCTGTTATAAATGTACCAGTACTAGGAGATCTGTTATAGCTGTACCAGTACTAGGAGATCTGATATAGCTGTACCAGTACTAGGAGATCTGTTATAGCTGTACCAGTACTAGGAGATCTGTTATAAATGTACCAGTACTAGGAGATCTGTTATAGCTGTACCAGTACTAGGAGATCTGTTATAGCTGTACCAGTACTAGGAGATCTGTTATAGCTGTACCACAACTAGGAGATCTGTTATAGCTGTACCAGTACTAGGAGATCTGTTATAGCTGTACCAGTACTAGGAGATCTGTTATAGCTGTACCACAACTAGGAGATCTGATATAGCTGTACCAGTACTAGGAGATCTGTTATAGCTGTACCAGTACTAGGAGATCTGTTATAGCTGTACCAGTACTAGGAGATCTGTTATAGCTGTACCACAACTAGGAGATCTGTTATAGCTGTACCAGTACTAGGAGATCTGTTATAGCTGTACCAGTACTAGGAGATCTGTTATAGCTGTACCAGTACTAGGAGATCTGTTATAGCTGTACCAGTACTAGGAGATCTGTTATAGCTGTACCAGTACTAGGTATTCTGATATAGCTGTACCAGTACTAGGAGATCTGATATAGCTGTACCAGTACTAGGAGATCTGTTATAGCTGTACCACAACTAGGAGATCTGTTATAGCTGTACCAGTACTAGGAGATCTGTTATAGCTGTACCAGTACTAGGAGATCTGTTATAGCTGTACCAGTACTAGGAGATCTGTTATAGCTGTACCAGTACTAGGAGATCTGTTATAGCTGTACAACAACTAGGAGATCTGTTATAGCTGTACCAGTACTAGGAGATCTGTTATAGCTGTACCAGTACTAGGAGATCTGTTATAGCTGTACCACAACTAGGAGATCTGTTATAGCTGTACCAGTACTAGGAGATCTGTTATAGCTGTACCAGTACTAGGAGATCTGTTATAGCTGTACCAGTACTAGGAGATCTGATATAGCTGTACCAGTACTAGGAGATCTGTTATAGCTGTACCAGTACTAGGAGATCTGTTATAGCTGTACCACAACTAGGATATCTGTTATAGCTGTACCAGTACTAGGAGATCTGTTATAGCTGTACCAGTACTAGGAGATCTGTTATAGCTGTACCAGTACTAGGAGATCTGTTATAGCTGTACCACAACTAGGAGATCTGTTATAGCTGTACCAGTACTAGGAGATCTGTTATAGCTGTACCAGTACTAGGAGATCTGTTATAGCTGTACCAGTACTAGGAGATCTGATATAGCTGTACCACAACTAGGAGATCTGTTATAGCTGTACCAGTACTAGGAGATCTGTTATAGCTGTACCAGTACTAGGAGATCTGTTATAGCTGTACCAGTACTAGGAGATCTGTTATAGCTGTACCAGTACTAGGAGATCTGATATAGCTGTACCAGTACTAGGAGATCTGTTATAGCTGTACCAGTACTAGGAGATCTGTTATAGCTGTACCACAACTAGGATATCTGTTATAGCTGTACCAGTACTAGGAGATCTGTTATAGCTGTACCACAACTAGGATATCTGTTATAGCTGTACCAGTACTAGGAGATCTGTTATAGCTGTACCAGTACTAGGAGATCTGTTATAGCTGTACCAGTACTAGGAGATCTGTTATAGCTGTACCACAACTAGGAGATCTGTTATAGCTGTACCAGTACTAGGAGATCTGTTATAGCTGTACCAGTACTAGGAGATCTGTTATAGCTGTACCAGTACTAGGAGATCTGATATAGCTGTACCAGTACTAGGAGATCTGTTATAGCTGTACCAGTACTAGGAGATCTGTTATAGCTGTACCAGTACTAGGAGATCTGTTATAGCTGTACCAGTACTAGGAGATCTGATATAGCTGTACCAGTACTAGGAGATCTGTTATAGCTGTACCAGTACTAGGAGATCTGATATAGCTGTACCAGTACTAGGAGATCTGTTATAGCTGTACCAGTACTAGGAGATCTGTTATAGCTGTACCACAACTAGGAGATCTGTTATAGCTGTACCAGTACTAGGAGATCTGTTATAGCTGTACCAGTACTAGGAGATCTGTTATAGCTGTACCAGTACTAGGAGATCTGTTATAGCTGTACCAGTACTAGGAGATCTGTTATAGCTGTACCAGTACTAGGAGATCTGATATAGCTGTACCAGTACTAGGAGATCTGATATAGCTGTACCAGTACTAGGAGATCTGTTATAGCTGTACCAGTACTAGGAGATCTGTTATAGCTGTACCAGTACTAGGAGATCTGATATAGCTGTACCAGTACTAGGAGATCTGTTATAGCTGTACCACAACTAGGAGATCTGTTATAGCTGTACCAGTACTAGGAGATATGTTATAGCTGTACCAGTACTAGGAGATCTGATATAGCTGTACCAGTACTAGGAGATCTGTTATAGCTGTACCAGTACTAGGAGATATGTTATAGCTGTACCAGTACTAGGAGATCTGTTATAGCTGTACCACAACTAGGAGATCTGTTATAGCTGTACCAGTACTAGGAGATCTGTTATAGCTGTACCAGTACTAGGAGATCTGTTATAGCTGTACCAGTACTAGGAGATCTGTTATAGCTGTACCAGTACTAGGAGATCTGTTATAGCTGTACAACAACTAGGAGATCTGATATAGCTGTACCAGTACTAGGTAATCTGATATAGCTGTACCAGTACTAGGAGATCTGTTATAGCTGTACAACAACTAGGAGATCTGTTATAGCTGTACCAGTACTAGGAGATCTGTTATAGCTGTACCAGTACTAGGAGATCTGTTATAGCTGTACCAGTACTAGGAGATCTGTTATAGCTGTACCAGTACTAGGAGATCTGTTATAGCTGTACCAGTACTAGGAGTTCTGTTATAGCTGTACCAGTACTAGGAGATCTGTTATAGCTGTACCAGTACTAGGAGATCTGTTATAGCTGTACCAGTACTAGGAGATCTGTTATAGCTGTACCAGTACTAGGAGATCTGTTATAGCTGTACCAGTACTAGGAGATCTGTTATAGCTGTACCAGTACTAGGAGATCTGTTATAGCTGTACCACAACTAGGAGATCTGTTATAGCTGTACCACAACTAGGAGATCTGTTATAGCTGTACCAGTACTAGGTATTCTGATATAGCTGTACCAGTACTAGGAGATCTGTTATAGCTGTACCAGTACTAGGAGATCTGTTATAGCTGTACCAGTACTAGGAGATCTGTTATAGCTGTACCAGTACTAGGAGATCTGATATAGCTGTACCACAACTAGGAGATCTGTTATAGCTGTACCAGTACTAGGAGATCTGTTATAGCTGTACCAGTACTAGGAGATCTGTTATAGCTGTACCAGTACTAGGAGATCTGATATAGCTGTACCACAACTAGGAGATCTGTTATAGCTGTACCAGTACTAGGAGATCTGTTATAGCTGTACCAGTACTAGGAGATCTGTTATAGCTGTACCAGTACTAGGAGATCTGTTATAGCTGTACCAGTACTAGGAGATCTGATACAGCTGTACCAGTACTAGGAGATCTGTTATAGCTGTACCAGTACTAGGAGATCTGATATAGCTGTACCACAACTAGGAGATCTGTTATAGCTGTACCAGTACTAGGAGATCTGTTATAGCTGTACCAGTACTAGGAGATCTGTTATAGCTGTACCAGTACTAGGAGATCTGTTATAGCTGTACTAGTACTAGGAGATCTGTTATAGCTGTACCAGTACTAGGAGATCTGTTATAGCTGTACCAGTACTAGGAGATCTGTTATAGCTGTACCAGTACTAGGAGATCTGTTATAGCTGTACCAGTACTGGGAGATCTGATATAGCTGTACCACAACTAGGAGATCTGTTATAGCTGTACCAGTACTAGGAGATCTGTTATAGCTGTACCAGTACTAGGAGATCTGTTATAGCTGTACCAGTACTAGGAGATCTGATATAGCTGTACCAGTACTAGGAGATCTGTTATAGCTGTACCAGTACTAGGAGATCTGTTATAGCTGTACCAGTACTAGGAGATCTGTTATAGCTGTACCAGTACTAGGAATCTGTTATAGCTGTACCAGTACTAGGAGATCTGTTATAGCTGTACCAGTACTAGGAGATCTGATATAGCTGTACCAGTACTAGGAGATCTGTTATAGCTGTACCAGTACTAGGAGATCTGTTATAGCTGTACCAGTACTAGGAGATCTGTTATAGCTGTACCAGTACTAGGAGATCTGTTATAGCTGTACCAGTACTAGGATATCTGTTATAGCTGTACCAGTACTAGGAGATCTGTTATAGCTGTACCACACTAGGATATCTGTTATAGCTGTACCAGTACTAGGAGATCTGTTATAGCTGTACCAGTACTAGGAGATCTGTTATAGCTGTACCACAACTAGGAGATCTGATATAGCTGTACCAGTACTAGGAGATCTGTTATAGCTGTACCAGTACTAGGAGATCTGTTATAGCTGTACCAGTACTAGGAGATCTGTTATAGCTGTACCACAACTAGGAGATCTGTTATAGCTGTACCAGTACTAGGAGATCTGTTATAGCTGTACCAGTACTAGGAGATCTGTTATAGCTGTACCAGTACTAGGAGATCTGTTATAGCTGTACCAGTACTAGGAGATCTGTTATAGCTGTACCAGTACTAGGTATTCTGATATAGCTGTACCAGTACTAGGTATCTGATATAGCTGTACCAGTACTAGGAGATCTGTTATAGCTGTACCACAACTAGGAGATCTGTTATAGCTGTACCAGTACTAGGAGATCTGTTATAGCTGTACCAGTACTAGGAGATCTGTTTAGCTGTACCACAACTAGGAGATCTGTTATAGCTGTACCAGTACTAGGAGATCTGTTTATAGCTGTACCAGTACTAGGAGATCTGTTATAGCTGTACCACAACTAGGAGATCTGTTATAGCTGTACCAGTACTAGGAGATCTGTTATAGCTTGTACCAGTAATAGGAGATCTGGTTATAGCTGTAAACAGTACGTAGGAGATCTGTTATAGCTGTACCAGTACTAGGAGATCTGTTATAGCTGTACCATTACTAGGAGATCTGTTATAGCTGTACCAGTACTAGGAGATCTGTTATAGCTGTACCATACTAGGAGATCTGTTATAGCTGTACCACGTACTAGGAGATCTGTTATAGCTGTACCAGTACTAGAGATCTGTTTATAGCTGTACCAGTACTAGGAGATCTGTATAGCTGTACCAGTACTAGGAGATCTGTTATAGCTGTACCAGTATAGGAGATCTGTTATAGCTGTACCACAACTAGGAGATCTGTTATAGCTGTACCAGTACTAGGAGATCTGTTATAGCTGTACCAGTACTAGGAGATCTGTTATAGCTGTACCAGTACTAGAGATCTGTTATAGCTGTACCAGTACTAGGAGATATGTTATAGCTGTACCAGTACTAGGAGATCTGTTATAGCTGTACCCAGTACTAGGAGATCTGTTATAGCTGTACCAGTACTAGGAGATCTGTTATAGCTGTACCAGTACTAGGAGATCTGTTATAGCTGTACCAGTACTAGGAGATCTGATATAGCTGTACCAGTACTAGGAGATCTGTTATAGCTGTACCAGTACTAGGAGATCTGTTATAGCTGTACCAGTACTAGGAGATCTGTTATAGCTGTACCACAACTAGGAGATCTGTTATAGCTGTACCAGTACTAGGAGATCTGTTTAGCTGTACCAGTACTAGGAGATCTGATATAGCTGTACCAGTACTAGGAGAT
>NW_024058707.1:0-10000 GCF_016432855.1 Salvelinus namaycush
GGTAGATAGTCTACTACTCTATATAGTATATAGTATACTACTCTATATAGTATATAGCTGTGGTATTAGTTCTACTACTCTATATAGTAATAACTGTGATAGTCTAGTACTCTATATAGTATATAGCTGTGGTATATAGTCTACTACTCTATATAGTATATAGTCTACTACTACATATAGTATATAACTGTGGTATATAGTCTACTACTCTATATATATATAGCTATGGTATAGTACTACTCTATATAGTATATAACTGTGGTTATATAGTCTACTACTCTACATAGTATATTGCTGTGGTATATAGTCTCCTACTCTATATATATAACTGTGGTATATAGTCTACTACTCTATATAGTATATAGCTGTGGTATATAGTCTACTACTCTATATAGTATATAGCTGTGGTATATAGTCTACTACGCTATATAGTATATAGTCTACTACTCTATATAGTATATAGTCTACTACTCTATATAGTATATAGTATACTACTCTATATAGTATATAATGTGGTATATAGTCTACTACTCTATATAGTATATAGTATACTACTCTATATAGTATATAGCTGTGGTATAGTCTACTACTCTATATGTTAATAACTGTGGTATAGTCTAGTACTCTATATAGTATATAGCTGTGATAGTCTACTACTCTATATAGTATATAGCTGTGGTATATAGTCTACTACTATATATAGTATATAGCTGTGGTATAGTCTACTACTCTATATAGTATATAGCTGTGGTATAGTCTACTACTCTATATAGTATATAGCTGTGGTATAGTATTACTACTCTATATAGTATATGAGCTGTGTGATAGTCCACTACCCTATATAGTATATAGCTGTGGTATATAGTCTACTACTCTATATAGTATATATCGTGGTTAATAGTCTACTACTCTATAGTATATAACTGTGGTATATAGTCTACTACTCTATATAGGTATATAGCTGTGATATATAGTCTACTACTCTATATAGTATATAGCTGTGGTTAATAGTCTACTACTCTATAGTATATAACTGTGGTATATAGTCTACTACTCTATAGTTATATAGCTGTGATATATAGTCTATACTCCTATAGTATATATATGTGGTATATAGTCTACTACTCTATATAGTATATAGCTGTGGTATATAGTCTACTACTCTATATAGTATAGTCTACTACTCTCTATAGTATATAGCTGTGTATATAGTCTACTACGTATATAGTATATAGTCTACTACTCTATATAGTATAGTCTACTACTCTATATAGTATATATCTGTGGTTTATAGTCTACTACTCTATAGAGTAATATCTGTGGTATATAGTCTACTACTCTATATAGTATATAGTCTACTACTCTATATAGTATATAGTCTACTACTCTATATAGTATATATCTGTGGTTTATAGTCTACTACTCTATATAGTATATAACTGTTGTATATAGTCTACTACTCTATATAGTATATAGTCTACTACTCTATATAGTATATAGCTGTGGTATATAGTCTATACTATATATAGTATATAACTGTGGTATATAGTCTACTACTATATATAGTATATAGCTGTGGTATATAGTCTACTACTCTATATAGTATATGTCTACTACTCTATATAGTATATAACTGTGGTAATAGTCTACTACTCTATATAGTATATAGCTGTGGTATAGTCTACTACTCTATATAGTATATAGCTGTGGTATATAGTCTACTACTATATATGTATATAGCTGTGGTATATCTACTACTATATATAGTATATATCTGTGGTATAGTCTACTACTCTATATAGTATATTGCTGTGGTATATAGTCTACTACCATATAGTATATAGCTGTGGTATAGTCTACTACTCTATATAGTATATAGCTGTGGTATAGTCTACTACTCTATATAGTATATAACTGTGGTATATAGTCTACTACTCTATATAGTATATAACTGTGGTATATAGTCTACTACTCTATATAGTATATAGTCTACTACTCTATATAGTATATAGCTGTGGTATATAGTCTACTACTCTATATAGTATATTGCTGTGGTATATAGTCTACTACTCTATATAGTATATAGCTGTGGTATAGTCTACTACTCTATATAGTATATAGCTGTGGTATAGTCTACTACTCTATATAGTATAGTACTACTCTATATAGTATATTATACTACTATAGTATATAACTGTGGTATATAGTCTACTACTCTATATAGTATATAGTATACTACTCTATATAGTATATAGCTGTGGTATAGTCTACTACTCTATATAGTATATAACTGTGGTATAGTCTAGTACTCTATATAGTATATAGCTGTGGTATATAGTCTACTACTCTATATAGTATATAGCTGTGGTATATAGTCTACTACTATATATAGTATATAGCTGTGGTATAGTCTACTACTCTATATAGTATATAGCTGTGTATAGTCTACTACTCTATATAGTATATAGCTGTGGTATAGTATACTACTCTATATAGTATATAGCTGTGGTATAGTCCACTACCCTATATAGTATATAGCTGTGGTATATAGTCTACTACTCTATATAGTATATATCTGTGGTTAATAGTCTACTACTCTATAGTATATAACTGTGGTATATAGTCTACTACTCTATATAGTATATAGCTGTGATATATAGTCTACTACTCTATATAGTATATATATGTGGTATATAGTCTACTACTCTATATAGTATATAGGGCTGTGGTATATAGTCTACTACTCTATATAGTATATAGTCTACTACTCTCTATAGTATATAGCTTGTGGTATATAGTCTACTACGCTATATAGTATATAGTCTACTACTCTATATAGTATATAGTCTACTACTCTATATAGTATATATCTGTGGTTTATAGTCTACTACTCTATATAGTATATATCGTGGTATATAGTCTACTACTCTATATAGTATATAGTCTACTGCTCTATATAGTATATAGTCTACTACTCTATATAGTATATATCTGTGGTTTATAGTCTACTACTCTATATAGTATATAACTGTTGTATATAGTCTACTACTCTATATAGTATATATAGCTGTGGTATAGTCTAGCTACTATATATAGTATATAGCTGTGGTATATAGTCTACTACTATATATAGTATATAACTGTGGTATATAGTTCTACTACTATATATAGTATATAGGCTGTGGTATATAGTCTACTACTCTATATAGTATATAACTGTGGTATATAGTCTACTACTCTATATAGTATATAACTGTGGTATATAGTCTACTACTCTATATAGTATATAGCTGTGGTATAGTCTACTACTCTATATAGTATATAACTGTGGTATATAGTCTACTACTCTATATAGTATATAGCTGTGGTATAGTCTACTACTCTATATAGTATATAACTGTGGTATATAGTCTACTACTCTATATAGTATATAACTGTGGTATATAGTCTACTACTCTATATAGTATATAGTCTACTACTCTATATAGTATATAGCTGTGGTATAGTCTACTACTCTATATAGTATATAGTCTACTACTCTATATAGTATATAACTGTGGTATATAGTCTACTACTCTATATAGTATATAGCTATGGTATAGTCTACTACTCTATATAGTATATAACTGTGGTATATAGTCTACTACTCTACATAGTATATAACTGTGGTATAGTCTACTACTCTATATAGTATATAGTCTACTACTCTATATAGTATATAAGCTGTGGTATATAGTCTACTACTCTATATAGTATAGTAGTCTACTACTCTATATAGTATATAACTGTGGTATATAGTCTACTACTACTATATAGTATATAACTGTGGTATAGTCTAGTACTCTATATAGTATATAGCTGTGGTATATAGTCTACTACTCTATAGAGTATATAGTCTACTACTCTATATAGTATATAACTGTGGTATATAGTCTACTACTCTATATAGTATATATCTGTGGTATATAGTCTACTACTATATATAGTATATAGCTGTGGTATATAGTCTACTACTATATATATAGTATATATCTGTGGTATAGTCTACTACTCTATATAGTATATTGCTGTGGTATATAGTCTACTACTCTATTAGTATAGTAAGCTGTGTATAGTACATACTACTCTATATAGTATATAGCTGTGGTATAGTCTACTACTCTATAGTAGTATATAGCTGTGGTTTATAGTCTACTACTCTATATAGTATATAACTGTGGTATATAGTCTACTACTCTATTAGTATATAGTCTACTACTCTATATAGTATATAACTGTGGTATATAGTCTACTACTAGTATATAGTATATATCTGTGGTATAGTCTACTACTCTATATAGGTATATTGCTGTGGTATATAGTCCTACTACTCTATATAGTATATAGCTGTGTATAGTATATCTACTCTATATAGTATATAGCTGTGGTATAGTCTACTACGATATATAGTATATAGCTGTGGTATATAGTCTACTACTCATATAGTATGATAACTGTGGTATATAGTCTACTACTCTATATAGTATATAGCATGTGGTATATAGTCTACTACTCTATATAGTATATAGCTGTGGTATAGTCTACTACTCTATATAGTATATAGCTGTGGTATAGTAGTCTACTACTATATATAGTATATAGCTGTGGTATATGTCTACTACGATATATAGTATATATCTGTGGTATAGTCTACTACTCTATATAGTAATAGCTGTGGTATAGTAGTCTGCTACTCTATATAGTATATAGCTGTGGTATATAGTCTACTACTCCTATATAGGTATATTGCTGTGGTATAGTCTACTACTCTATTAGTATATAAATGTGGTATATAGGTCTATACTACTCTATATAGTATATAGCTTGGTATATAGTCTACTACTCTTATAGTATATAGCTTGGTATATAGTCTACTACTCTAGATAGTATATAGCTGTGGTATATAGTCTACTTCTCTATATAGTATATTGCTGTGGTATATAGTCTACTACTATGATATAGTATATATCTGTGGTATAGTCTACTACTCTATATAGTATATTGCTGTGGTATATAGTCTACTACTCTATATAGTATATAACTGTGGTATATAGTCTACTACTCTATATAGTATATAACTGTGGTATATAGTCTTACTACTCTATATAGTATATAGCTGTGGTATATAGTCTACTACTCTATATAGTATATAGCTGTGGTATAGTCTACTACTCTATATAGTATATATCTGTGGGTAAAGGGATGGATGACTTGGCCTACAGGGCATTGCTCTTCCCCTTCACCTCCTGAGTCATTGACCTAAACAGGACCTCACAGTGAGAGTGTGTGTGTAGGGTGTGCTTGTGTCTGAGTTTGTGTGTGTGTGTGTGTGTATGTATGTGTGTGTGAGTATGTTTGTGTGCGTGTGTGTGTGTGTGTGAGTGTGTTTGTGTGTGTGCGTGTATTTCTGTGAGTGTGTGTATTTGTGTGTGTGTGTGTGCGTGTGTGTTTGTTTGTGTGTGTATGTGAGTGTGTAATACAAAGCGAAAGAATGAGAGAATGTATGAGAGAGAAAGAGAGGTAGGGAGGATAGAGGGAGATAGGTAGGGAGAGAGAAAGAGAGGTAGGGAGGGCGAGAGAGGTAGGGACGAAGAGAGCGGTAGGAAGGATAGAGAGAGAGAGAGGTAGGGAGGATAGAGAGAGAGAGGTAGGGAGGATAGAGAGAGAGAGAGAGGTAGGGAGGAGAGAGAGAGAGAGAGAGGTAGGGGAGGATAGAGAGAGAGAGAGAGGTAGGGAGGATAGAGAGAGAGAGGTAGGGAGGATAGAGAGAGAGAGAGGTAGGGAGGATAGAGAGAGAGGTAGGGAGTAAAAGAGAGAGAGAGGTAGGGAGTAAGAGAGAGGTAGGGAGGATAGAGAGAGAAAGATAGGGAGGATAGAGAGAGAACGGTAGGGAGGATAGAGAGAGAGAGAGATAGAGAAAGAGAGAGAGAGAGAGAGAAAAGAGGGAGAGAGAGAGAGAAAAGAGGGAGAGAGAGAGAGAGAAAAGAGGGAGGGAGAGAGAGAGAAAAGAGGGAGAGAGAGAGAGAGAGAGAGAGAGAGAGAGAGAGAGAGAGAGAGAGAGAGAGAGAGAGAGAGAGAGGTATGATTCAGGGCCATTTCTCATTACAGTAAAGCAGAGACATGGCACCCCACTGAGCTGTAACTCTGAGGTGATGAGACAAACACACACACACTCACAGAAAGACAGAGCTATAACTCTGAGGTGATGAGGGTCGGGGCTGAGATTCAGGATTAATGTCAAACGGTATTAAAACATAAAGCTAATCCCCAACGCAGCGCCTCTGAGATACATCAGGGGCTGAAAAGGCTTTCAAAACAAATTCATTATTTGAGAGGAAGTGCATCCTTTATTGCCTCCTTAAACCCAGTCGCTTCTGGAAGCAGAATAGCGCTGGGTAGCTTCTGGAAGCAGAATAGAGTTGGGTAGCTTCTGGAAGCAGAATAGCGCTGGGTAGCTTCTGGAAGCAGAATAGAGTTGGGTAGCTTCTGGAAGCAGAATAGCGCTGGGTAGCTTCTGGAAGCAGAATAGAGTTGGGTAGCTTCTGGAAGCAGAATAGCAGCTGGGTAGCTTCTGGAAGCAGAATAGAGTTGGGTAGCTTCTGGAAGTAGAATAGCGCTGGGTAGCTTCTGGAAGCAGAATAGAGTTGGGTAGCTTCTGGAAGCAAATTAAAGCTGGGTAGCTTCTGGAAGCAGAATAGAGTTGGGTAGCTTCTGGAAGCACAATAGAGTTGGGTAGCTTCTGGAAGCAGAATAGAGTTGGGTAGCTTCTGGAAGCAGAATAGAGTTGGGTAGCTTCTGGAAGCAAATTAAAGCTGGGTAGCTTCTGGAAGCAGAATAGAGTTGGGTAGCTTCTGGAAGCAGAATAGAGTTGGGTAGCTTCTGGAAGCAGAATAGAGTTGGGTAGCTTCTGGAAGCAGAATAGAGTTGGGTAGCTTCTGGAAGCAGAATAGAGTTGGGTAGCTTCTGGAAGCAGAATAGAGTTGGGTAGCTTCTGGAAGCAGAATAGAGTTGGGTAGCTTCTGGAAGCAGAATAGAGCTGGGTAGCTTCTGGAAGCACAATAGAGCTGGGTAGCTTCTGGAAGCACAATAGAGCTGGGTAGCTTCTGGAAGCACAATAGAGCTGGGTATCTTCTGGAAGCAGAATAGAGCTGGGTATCTTCTGGAAGCAGAATAGCGTTGGGTAGCTTCTGGAAGCAGAATAGAGCTGGATGGCTCCGGCTCATAGTTTTTAACAAGCGCTACTAGAATATAAAAGATATTGACTGTTGTGGACGCATTGATGACGAGTACCAATGTCATTAGTTGAAGTATTGTCCATTCCATCACAACAGATCGTCTCTCATGTTAAATTGCACTATCAATCTAATTTATTTTACTAGGCAGGTCAGTTAAGAACAAATTCTTATTTTCAATGATGGCCTACCGGGGAACAGTGGATTAACTGCCTTGTTCAGGGGCAGAACGACAGATTATTACCTTGTCAGTTCCGGGATTCGATCTTGCAACCTTTCGGATACTAGTCCAATGCACTAATCACTAGGCTACCTGCCGCCTCTACGCTCTAACCACTAGGCCACCTGCCGCCTCTACGCTCTAACCACTAGGCTACCTGTCCCCTCTACGCTCTAACCACTAGGCCACCTGTCGTCTCTACGCTCTAACAACTAGAATACCTGCCGCCTCCCAGCGCTAATCATTAATCATTAACGAGACAGTCAAGGAGGCTGTTGCTATCCATGTCTTCCTTTAATAACACCAGCCGGGTGTCTCTTCCTTTAACACCAGCCGGGTGTCTCTTCCTTTAACACCAGCCAGGTGTCTCTTCCTTTAACACCAGACTCTTCCTTTAACACCAGCCGGGGGTGTCTTCCTTTAACACCGGCCGGGTGTCTCTTCCTTTAACACCAGCCGGGTGTCTCTTCCTTTAACACCAGCCGGGTGTCTCTTCCTTTAACACCAGCCGGGTGTCTCTTCCTTTAACACCAGCCGGGTGTCTCTTCCTTTATCACCAGCCGGGGGTCTCTTCCTTTATCACCAGCCGGGGGTCTCTTCCTTTAACACCACCCGGGGGTCTCTTCCTTTAACACCACCCGGGTGTCTCTTCCTTTAACACCACCCGGGTGTCTCTTCCTTTAACACCAGCCGGGTGTCTCTTCCTTTAACACCAGCAGGGTGTCTCTTCCTTTAACACCGGCCGGGTGTCTCTTCCTTTAACACCGGCCGGGTGTCTCTTCCTTTAACACCGGCCGGGTGTCTCTTCCTTTAACACCAGCCGGGTGTCTCTTCCTTTAACACCAGCCGGGTGTCTCTTCCTTTAACACAAGCCGGGTGTCTCTTCCTTTAACACCAGCAGGGTGTCTCTTCCTTTAACACCAGCCGGGTGTCTCTTCCTTTAACACCAGCCGGGTGTCTCTTCCTTTAACCAGCCGGGGTCTCTTCCTTAACACCAGCCGGGTGTCTCTTCCTTTAACACCAGCCGGGTGTCTCTTCCTTTAACACCAGCCGGGGGTCTCTTCCTTTAAACACCAGGCCGGGGGTCTCTTCCTTTAACACCGGCCGGGTGTCTCTTCCTTTAACACCGGCCGGGTGTCTCTTCCTTTAACACCCGGGTGTCTTTCCTTTAACACCAGCCGGGTGTCTCTTCCTTTAACACCAGCCGGGTGTCTCTTCCTTTAACACCAGCCGGGGTCTCTTCCTTTAACACCGGCCGGGTGTCTCTTCCTTTAACACCGGCCGGGTGTCTCTTCCTTTAACACAGGCCGGGTGTCTCTTCCTTTAACACCGGCCGGGTGTCTCTTCCTTTAACACCAGCCGGGTGTCTCTTCCTTTAACACAAGCCGGGTGTCTCTTCCTTTAACACCAGCAGGGTGTCTCTTCCTTTAACACCAGCCGGGTGTCTCTTCCTTTAACACCAGCCGGGGTCTCTTCCTTTAACACCAGCCGGGGGTCTCTTCCTTTAACACCAGCCGGGGTCTCTTCCTTTAACACCAGCCGGGGGTCTCTTCCTTTAACACCAGCCGGGGGTCTCTTCCTTTAACACCAGCCGGGTGTCTCTTCCTTTAAAACCAGCCGGGTCTCTTCCTTTAACACCAGCCGGGTGTCTCTTCCTTTAACACCAGCCGGGTGTCTCTTCCTTTAACACCAGCCGGGTGTCTCTTCCTTTAACACCAGCCGGGGGTCTCTTCCTTTAACACCAGCCGGGGGTCTCTTCCTTTAACACCAGCCGGGTGTCTCTTCCTTTAACACCGGCCGGGTGTCTCTTCCTTTAACACCGGCCGGGTGTCTTTTCCTTTAACACCAGCCGGGTGTCTCTTCCTTTAACACCAGCCGGGTGTCTCTTCCTTTAACACCAGCCGGGTGTCTCTTCCTTTAACACCAGCCGGGGGTCTCTTCCTTTAACACCAGCCGGGGGTCTCTTCCTTTAACACCAGCCGGGTGTCTTTTCCTTTAACACCAGCCGGGTGTCTCTTCCTTTAACACCAGCCGGGTGTCTCTTCCTTTAACACCAGCCGGGGGTCTCTTCCTTTAACACCAGCCGGGTGTCTCTTCCTTTAACACCAGCCGGGTGTCTCTTCCTTTAACACCAGCCGGGTGTCTCTTCCTTTAACACCAGCCGGGGGTCTCTTCCTTTAACACCAGCCGGGTGTCTTTTCCTTTAACACCAGCCGGGTGTCTCTTCCTTTAACACCAGCCGGGTGTCTCTTCCTTTAACACCAGCCGGGTGTCTCTTCCTTTAACACCAGCAGGGTGTCTCTTCCTTTAACACCAGCAGGGTGTCTCTTCCTTTAACACCAGCCGGGTGTCTCTTCCTTTAACACCAGCCGGGTGTCTCTTCCTTTAACACCAGCCGGGTGTCTCTTCCTTTAACACCAGCCGGGTGTCTCTTCCTTTAACACCAGCCGGGGGTCTCTTCCTTTAACACCAGCCGGGTGTCTCTTCCTTTAACACCAGCCGGGGGTCT